>NW_007817415.1:0-892 GCF_000696425.1 Galeopterus variegatus | reverse complement strand
TTGATGATTTGATATCTAGGACTTACACCAATAGACACATTTAGTAAATGTTGGTAGATAGAATTGATTTGCCCAATGTGGAGTTATTAATTACTCAGCAAATTGAGAGTACTCAACTGAAGTTTGCCATGTTACTTTGCCTATTTGAATGGATTAATGCAATAAGGATCCACAATCCTTCAGTGAATAGCCTGTCACTGAAAAACATATGCTTTTTTAAAAGTATGTAAAAGCCAAATACATTACTTTCCCGTGAGGCAGCACATAGGTCTTGAAGAGGTTTTTAAAAGTCAAAATAGCTAAGCAAAATGAGTTCAGTAAAAGGGCCAAGTTATTGTCTTTAGAATAGCCTCGGATTTAAGGAAAGAATAGCTACTCAGTTTGCCAATAACCCAGTATTTCTTGATAAATAATAGTCTTATGTTAGAGAATCTAATGGGGAGAAAGATACAATTCTAAGAAATATGTAACTGCAGTAATTTTTTAAAATCAATTTGGGGGGAAATTGTGGTTAGTAAATTAAAAATTTATTTATCCATCCACTTGACAAGTAGTTATAGAGCACCATCTCTTGAGATCCTGCAGTGAAAATTATGGGAGATACAAAAATGAATGTTTCTTGGGTTTTAGAAGCTTTCTGTTCAGTGGGAGAGGAAAGATATGACATGTGATATAACAGCATACGAGTTCCAACAAAAAGTTGATGCATTCAGAGAAGAGGTCAGGCTGCAACGATCAGCGGAGGCTTTAGAGAAGCTATGCACAGTTGGATCCTGGAGGATGGGTGGGATTTTATTCAGTAGAAATGAAAAGAAATTCAGGGCACTGTGAGCAAAGAACCCAGAATCAAGAAAAAACAAGAGGGAATTCAGCCATACAAAATTTAAAACAA
>NW_007817414.1:0-892 GCF_000696425.1 Galeopterus variegatus | reverse complement strand
TCCCAGATTTCCTGGTGTTCCTAGTATTTCCATTGTTCCCCATGTTCCTGGTGTTCCCAGTTTTCCCCATGTTCTCAGTATTCCCGATGTTCCCAGTGTTCCCAGATTTCCCGGTGTCCTAGTGTTCCCCGCGTTCCCGGTGTTCCCAGTATTCTCAGTGTTCCCACAGTTCCCAGTATTCCAAGTGTTCTCCATCCTCACTAGTGGTGCTCAGCCGGGTCCACTCCCAGATGACTAGGTTCACATTGGCCTTGCCCAGCTCTGGGAGCCCTGATGTGAGAGTCTGTACCTGGGCTGATGTCCCCTCCACTGTCCCCTGGGACCTGCTGCCAATCCCCCAGGTTGACCACTCAGTCAGGAGCCCTTCCAATGGGCCTCGTGTCCTCCCACTTTAATGAAGGTGGCCTAGTCTCTGTGGACTGTCTTCCTCGCTCGGAGACCAGTTCCGGCACCCCATTCCTTCACAGGAGGACAAGTCAGCACTTTGAAAACCTGAGCCACAGGCCTCCACGTCTGAGACACTGGATGCCATAGCAGGCAGAAACGACTGCTCACCCTCGTTTGCCCACACACATGGCGAGACCCTTGTGGCCACATCACTCCAGTCTCTGCCTCCATCTTCACGTGGCTTCTCCTCTGTGTCTGTGTGTAATCTCCTTCTCCCTCTTTTAAGTATTGGGACTCGGGGCTGGCTTAGCTCAGCACAGCTGTGTTAAGTGGCTTTTCCACTGTTCCCCTCCTGGGAAGGGGTAAACATTACCTTTATCATCAAGGGAAAGTCTTGTGTATCGTGTCCGCAGGCTTCAGGCTGGAATGCTTTGACTGAGATAGTGGCTAATTAGGAGCCTGTGCCTTGCATACCACTGACTTCAAAACTGCCCATTACTCTGGC
>NW_007817413.1:0-892 GCF_000696425.1 Galeopterus variegatus | reverse complement strand
TATCCACTCATATAGGTTAGCATTTTTCATTTGCTAAACTCGTGGTGAAAATAAGATACACCCAGGCTAAGGTTGCCAGGTTTAGCTAACAAAAGCACAGGGCACCAGTAGATTTGAATTTTAAAGAAACAAACAAATAATTTTTAATACAAGTATGTCCCAAATATTACATGGGACATGTGTATACTAAGAGAGTATTTGTTGTTGTTGTTGTTGTTTTTTCTTTTTGTCTTTTTCCGTGTCCGTCAATGGATCGCAACCCTCAGTGTTGCCCCCACACCGGACCGGGACCGGCAACGGGTTCGCAACCCTCGGTGCTGCTCCCGCACCTCGCTCAGCCAGTGAGCAGGAACCGGTCTGTATGTGGGATCCGAACCCTCAGCGGGAGCGCCACCACACTCCCAAGCGGTGCACTATAGCAGTGCACCACCGGGCCGGCCCGAGTATTTGTTGTTTTTCTGAAATTTAAGTCTACTGTCTGTCCAGTATTTCGTCTGGCAACCCCATTTCAGGACAATCCAAGTAGAGACGGGGGACGGGGCACCCACAGAGGAAAAAGAAAAACTTTAAAAATGTTATTATACTTTATTACATTATTTTTTAAAAAAGAATAAACTCCAAACCAAGAATCACTTCCACAACACTTTCTTTAAAGCAGAAATTAGACTCCTTTTATGTTTAGTGCCAAGCTGGGGTCTCGGATGGGGCGATTTTAGATTTCAGAGAGAGCTCGACTGTTTTTGTAAAAAGGAAACTTGGCAAGTGATTAGTGCTGATGTGGGCCAGCTGCTTTTTTGTACTTTCAGAGAAACAATTAAAATGGCTGGGACATTAAACTTTAAAGAGCTGGGTTGTTCAGAAGCTAATTTTAAAAAGAGCCTAGTACCTGGGA
>NW_007817412.1:0-892 GCF_000696425.1 Galeopterus variegatus | reverse complement strand
TCTTTTAATGGTTTTTGCTTTAAAGTCTTTTTTATCTGATATAAGAATAGCTACTCCAGCTTGTTTTTCATTTCTACTTGGATAACATATCTTTTTCTATCCTTTCACTCTTAGTCTATGTGTGTCTTTACAGGTCAAGTGAGTCTCATGTAGACAGCATATTGTTGTGTCCATCTTTTTAATCCAGTCAGTCAGTCTGTGTCTTTTGAATGGGGAATTTAGTCCCTTTACATTCAGAGTTATTATTGAAAGGTGCTGTTTTACTCCTAGCGTTATACCGATTTTTGTTTAGATGTCCTAAGTATCTTTGTTCCTTTCTTTCAAATTTTCTTTTTGTCTTCTGTATTTGTTTGTTACTTGGGATGATAAACTATTTCTTCTCTCTTTTGTTAGCATTTTTGTTTTGCTGGTAGGTAGTGTTCTTTCTTGTGTATTCATGGTAGTGATGGCTGTTTTCTTGGTATCAAACCCAGTACTTCCTTGAGAATTTCTTGTTGGGCTGGTCGTGTGGTAGTGAAGTCCTACAGCTTTTGTTTGTCTGAGAAATATACTATTTGTCATTCATTTCAGAAGGGTAGCCTTGCTGGGTAAAATATTCTTGGCTGGCAATTTTTGTCCTTTAGTGTTTTGAATATATCATCCCATTCTTTTCTGGTTTTTAGAGTTTCTGATGAAAAGCCTGATGTTATTCTGATTGGGGCTCCCTTATAACCGACTTGCCACTTCTCTCTTGCAGCTTCTAAGATTCTCTCTTTGTCTTTGATTTTTGTCAGTTTGGTTATCACATGTTTTGGAGAGGACCTTTTTAGGTTGAATGTGTTTGGTGATCTCTGGGCTTCCTGAATCTGGGGATCTGTGACTTTCCCTATACCTGGGAAGTTTTCTGCTGTTA
>NW_007817411.1:0-892 GCF_000696425.1 Galeopterus variegatus | reverse complement strand
CTAATTAGAATAGGCTCCAGTTTTATTATGTGCACGGAGCTCCCAGCCAGAAAGAGGAAGGCTGTGGTACGGAAGAGATAGAACTAAAATTGGTAGACAGGGCCTGCTCATCTGAGGAAGAGGTGAGGCAGCACTGTGGTCCACATCACAAGTTAAGGGGTAGGGCAGACATGGGGTGAACAGTGGAAAGGGATCAAAATTAAGGGGTCAACCCAATGATCCCACCTCTAGGTATTTACCCTATAGAAAAGAAAACTTATGCTCACACAAATCCCAGTACATGAATATTTATAGTTGTTCTATTTATAATCACCCCCAACTGGAACAACCCAAATGTCCTTTAATCAGTGAATGAATAAACCAGGTTGTGGTACATCCATGTAATGGAATACTAGTCAGCAGTAAAAAATAGATAGATAGATAGATAAGTAAATAATTATTGATACATACAACAGCATGGATTAATCTTAATGGCACTATGTTGAGTGGAAGAAGCCATTAACAAAAAAAAAGTTACATTCACATAATTCCATTTCAATGACATATGCAACAGATCAGCAGTTTCCAAGGAATGGGGGTAAGGGAAGGTTATGACTTCAAAGGAACAGCATAAAGGAATATTTTGGAGTGACAGAATTGTTCTGTAGCTTGCTTTTGGTGATGATTACATGAATCTGTATGTGTGTTAAACTCATGGAAATGTACACCCCCCAAATTTTTTCATTGTATGTTAATTTTTTTTAAATTAAAATTTTAAAAGGGAAAAGAAAATAATGCATTAAAAAGGGGGGAGGGGCTATACTGTGAGTGGCAGCATGGGATAAGCAGATAAGGAGTGAAGTGTGAGGTCCATTTGTAGGCATCACCAAGAATGGATAGAAGAGATAAAGCA
>NW_007817410.1:0-892 GCF_000696425.1 Galeopterus variegatus | reverse complement strand
ATACCAATCTAAATTTGGAAGGTACTGAATAATACAGAATTTGGAAAAATATTAGTAAAAACAGTTTGTTAATTTAGTTTTCAACACTAGTTAAAGCTGAAACAGAAAATCATTTTATGGATTTTTAAACTTTATTTAGCGAAGAAATATATTTCTTTATTAGGTTCATTAGAGATAAGTAACCAAAAGCAAACCTGTGTATCAGAAACATAATAAGAGATACTGCTTACAGCTCTTCAGCATTAAATGAGCCCTAATTATAATTTAGTTACATAGATAAAATCCAATAAAGAATCAGCACAACCACTGCCCGCTCAATGCCCACTCATCCTGAACTTGGAGAAAGCAAGTAACAACAGAAAACCAGGAGAGTAGGTAACACGGTACAAGAAACACTGTATTTCAGAGGTCAACAGGAGTCCAAGAAGTGAACATCTGAAAGGAAATCTGAAGATGTTCTAGCAGATTTTGCATTTTCTGCTCAGTGTATGTGAAAGAATTTCTGGTCTTGATTAAAAGATATAACTCTGATTTTTTCCATAAATATTAGAAAAGAGAGATAAATTAGATAATCTTTAAGTTTTTATCCCACTCTAGAATTCTGAGACAGTTAATCCTCTTTTCCTTAGTGACCCATGCTTCTCCAACATAGAGGCATTTACTTTTTGATCACATTTAAGAGTTATTGATCTCTCTACACTCAGTGGGCTATGCCACAGTAACCAAAACTACAAAGTAGCTCAACGAAAACCCCAGATTGACTTTAAGAGGTGATCTCACACTCCTTTTCTGACATATTGAATTTTAACAGAATCAAGGAAGCAAAATACAGGAAAAAAGAGTTACTTACAGTTCTTTTCACCTATTACTAGGTAGAAAAGACAAACATAGA
>NW_007817409.1:0-892 GCF_000696425.1 Galeopterus variegatus | reverse complement strand
CTATAGATGTTTGTGTGCTTAGGTTTATGAGATACATTTTGCTGGTTTTCTTCATTTTTAAATTTTTTTTCCCTTTTTTATTGTGTTAATCCAAAAAACCTGTATTCTAGTTCAGAGATTCTTTTTTCTGCTTGTTCTAGCCTTCTATTTATGCTATTGGTTATATTTTCTATTTCTTTGAATTAATTCTTCAGTTCCAGGATTCCTGCTTTAATTTTTTTTCTTATTCTTTCCTTTAATTTCTTTGTTGAATTTCTCATACATGTCCTGGATTTTCCTTTTGACTTCATTGAGATTTCTATCTAATTCCTTATCCATCATTGTGAGTTTCCTTAGTGTTGTCATCTGGGATTCCTCTTCAAGTGATTTGTCAATTTCCAATTGTTTGGAGTCTGATATTGGAGAATCGTAGTCTTCTATAGGGGTAGTCATCTTTCTCTGTTTTTTCATGCTTTTTGTATCTCTGCATTGATGTCTGGGCATCTGGTGGTATAGCATTTGACAAAACTCAGCATCCCTTCATAATAAAGACTTTCAATAAATTAGATATAGAAGGACAGTATCTCAATACAATAAAAGCTATATATGGCAAACTCACCACCAACATCAAATTAAATGGGAAAAAGCCAAAAGCTTTCCCTTTAAGAACAGGAACAAGGCAAGGATGCCCACTCTCACCACTCCTGTTCAACATAGTATTGGAAGTATTAGCCAGAGCAATCATGCAAGAGAGAAAAATAAAGGGCATCCCAATTGGAATAGATGAAGTCAAATTGTCACAGTTCACAGATGCCACAATCCTAAATATAGAAAAACTTGTAAACTCTTCCAAAAAAAAACTTCTAGAGCTAACAAATAAATTCAGTAAATTTGCAGGGTACAAAATCAATAC
>NW_007817408.1:0-892 GCF_000696425.1 Galeopterus variegatus | reverse complement strand
ACTCTGTCAATATCTCTTTGATTGGATTTAAGCAGAAATTCCTTTCTTGTGGGTCACAAAAGCAAAGGAGCCTCCAACAAATAGCTGTGCTTTGTGAAGTCCACAAGTGGAAGCAGAATAAGAATTCCCAGTATTTTAAACCTACAAGGCAGAGTGTCCCAGATTTTGCCATTTCTTTCCTGTAATAAGGCCTTGTAATTTTTTTGTCTACTTTGGGGGTGGACAGTTCAGGTGAAGATAAGAGTTGTAGATGGGAGGGTAATACCCCTACCTCAAAAGATAACCATTCCCTGATTTCTGGATTTTAGGAATGCCATCTTCTATGGCAAAAAGGAAGTTTGGGGATATGATTAAGTTAAGTATTTTGAGATTTGGAGATTATCCTGGATTAGTAGCTGAGATCAGTGTAATCACAAGGACCTTCATAAGAAGGAGGGAGGATGATCACAGGCAGAGAGGAGATGTGACAATGGAAAGGAGTGTTGGGGTGATGGGGGGAAGGGGCCATTGTGCAAAGTATATGGGGGCATCTTGAATCTGGAAAAGCAGGGAGTTGGATTCTTCCCTAGAACTTCCAGAAGGAATCCAGCCCTACTGACTCCTCGCCTAGAACTTCCAGAAGGAATCCAGCCCTACTAACTCCTCGATTTCAGCTGAGTGAGACTTCTGACCTCCAGAACTGTGAGATAACATGTGTGTGTTGTGTGAAGGCAGCAGGTTGTGGGAGTTTGCTACAGCAGCCACAGGAAACTGACATAAGGAAACTAGTACAAGGTGAGAGAATGTCTCCCACTTCCCAAGTGGGTGGTTGTCTTCTGTTTTCTCAAACACTCCCAGCTTGTCATCACTTGGTGTCAATTTTGAGAAGACAGAGAGAGCATTGTACTGGGAG
>NW_007817407.1:0-892 GCF_000696425.1 Galeopterus variegatus | reverse complement strand
ATAAATATTATTCTCTGTGAACTGATAGTGATATCTTTGGGTGGTATCACATTCTTTTACAAAGAAGTGAAGTTAAACACTGGGGAGATGCATAAAGAATGTTAAAATGTATTAACCTTGCAGAATATACTATGGTATATTTTCTGTATGATGTGGATAATCAATAGTAATTCAATAGTAAAATCAATTACTTAAATTTATTTGTAATAATATTGTAAAATATAAGTGCACTTGGCAGTTTACATGTATATCTCAATTTTTCCTGTAGAAGATACTAGTGCTGTTAGTAAAGTTCATTTTTATAATTTAAAAAAAAAATTCACACTGGGTTTTTAAGGCATTGCATTAGCGATAAAATTTTTAATTTATTTCATCATCCCTTGTAACATTTCAAAAATCCACAACTAGTCATAATTCCTTAAGACAATAAAAAGCAGCTTTTTGACTTATAGTTAGAACTTAAGGCAGATGTCGGCCAACTATGATCCATGAGCCAAATCTGGCCTGCAGCCTGTTTTTGTATGGTCCATGAGCTACAAATGGTTTTTACATTTTTAAACAGTTGAGAAAAATCAAAAGAAAGTATTTCATGATACATGAACATTGTTTTCACGCTACATGGTACTAGCTACAGAAAGTATAAGGCTCACAAAGCCTGAAATATTTAGTATCTGGCCCTTTATAGAAAAAAAAAAAAATTCTACGTCTGATTTCTGGGACAGAAATACAAAATAATTAAGCTTTATAATATAATATAGACTATCAATTTCAAATAACTCTCTTATATGTGCAATTAGATAAGAACAATCTATGTTCAACTTACATATATCTCCACAACACCTAAGCACATATACTGAAAATTCATAACTAGAAAACACTAATTTAAAACGCA
>NW_007817406.1:0-892 GCF_000696425.1 Galeopterus variegatus | reverse complement strand
AGAGCAATGCTTTGATGGAGCAGAAAATTTTTTTACCTAATTTGCATTGTTGATCACAACTCTTCATCTCTTGGCCACATGGATCTCCTTTTTTGTTTCTCTTACAAAATCTTGTATAATTTTAATATAATGAGAGAGACAGAAAACAAACAAACAGTAAAAATATGCTAAGTATCATGCTAGGAGAAATACAAAGTTACTTCCAGAAGTTCATGGAAAGATTCATATTATCTTTTATTTTTCCACAAACTGTTTGAAACACCATCGTACACATAAGCATAGTCAACTAATCTAGCGAGGAAGGGCAAGGAAAATATCCAGAAGGAAGTGATGAGCTGGGTCCTGAGGATAAGCAGAGGTTGGCCAGACAGAATTATGGGGGCAGGAATTTGCTATGTCCTAGGAATTAAAAAAAATAATAATAATTTAGTATGATCAGAGATCTTAAAGAGATAAATGATGTGGGAGGAGAGTTAGTGGTCCCATATCTGTCCTGTGTGGTTATCTTTAAACTGATGTAAGGCCACCAGGGCCTTACATATAGTAAATATTACTCATGGAAATTTTACTTTGGTATGTCATTACAACTTATGTTAGCTTTAGCAATGGCTGGCTACAGAGAAATTAGCAATTAACAGGCTTGGAGGAATAGGCAATTACTGCCATAGAAATCTTGGTGAACATGGTCACAGGAGCCTCATTGTATGCGCTGTAGCAGAAGACCTTTAACCACACGTTTTTTCCTTAAAACCGCAGATAAGAGAGAAACAAGGAAAACAGAGAGAGACCTTTCAACCCAGTGAAACGACACTAAGAAAAGGAAGGTGTTCAAGTAACCATATTTTCTGTTTTTACTGTGATGCTCAGCCAGCTCTGTAAGCTACAGCTTTAA
>NW_007817405.1:0-892 GCF_000696425.1 Galeopterus variegatus | reverse complement strand
GTAAACTCAAAATAAAGACTTAAAAATAAGACCTGAAATTATAAAACTTTTAGAAGAAAACATAGTGGAAACACTCCAAGACATTGGTCTGGCAAAAAAATTTATCTAGAAGATTTCTAAATTATAGGCAATAGGAGGAAGAATAGGCAAATGGGATTACATCAAAGTAAAAGGCTTCTGCACAGCAAAAGAAACAAACAGTGTGAAGAGGCAACCAGAAGAATGACAGAAAATATTTGCAAACCATTCATTTGACAAGTAATATTCAGAATGCACAAGGAACTTAAACAACTCAACAGAAAAAAAAAAAAGAAAGAAAAAAAATCCCATTAGAAAATGGGCAAATGACCTAAATAGACATTTCTCAAGAGAAGACATACAAATGGTAAGCGGGTATATGAAAACATGCTCAATGTCACTAATCATCAGGGAAATGAAAATCAAAATCACAGTGATATATCTCACCTCAGTTAGAATGTTTATTATCAAGGGCCGGCCCTGTGGTGTACTCGGGAGAGTGCGGCGCTGGGAGCACAGCAACGCTCCCGCCGCGGGTTCGGATCCTATATAGGAATGGCCGGTGGGCTCACTGGCTGAGCGCGGTGTGGGCGACACCACACCAAGGGTTGCGATTCCCTTACTGGTCATGAAAAAAAGACAAAAAAAAAAAAATAGAATGGTTATTATCAAAAAGACAAAAAATAACAAATGCTGGCAAGGATGCAGAGAAAAGAGAACTCTTGGTGGTAGAACTGTAGATTAATACAGCCATTAAGGACAACTGTATGGAGGTTCCTCAAAAAACTAAAAATAAAACTAGCATATGATCCAGCAATCCCACTGCTGGGTATTTATCCAAAGGAAAGAAAATTAGCATACTGAAGAGGTATCT
>NW_007817404.1:0-892 GCF_000696425.1 Galeopterus variegatus | reverse complement strand
TTAAATTAAAAAATGGGCAAAGGACCTGAATAGATATTCTTGAAAAAATACATACAAATGGCCAACAGGCTCATGAAAAAAATGCTCAACATTACTAAACATCAGGGAAGTGCAAATTAAAACCACAGTGAGATATCATCTCACTCCATTTAAAATGGCTATTATCAAAAAGAGAAAATAAACACTGGCAAGGATGTGGAGAAAAGGGAACTCTCCTGCATTGTTGGTGGAAATATAAATTGGTACAGCCATTGTAGATAAAAGCATGCAGGTTCCTCAGAGAACTAAAAATAGATCAACCTTATGACCCAGTTATCCTCCTGCAGGATATATATCCAAAGGAAAGGAAGTCAATATATCAAAGAGACATCTGCACCCTCATGTTCACTGCAGCACTATTTACAATAGCAGGAGATGGAGTTGACCTAAACGACCATGAACAGATGAATGGATTAAAAAAATCATGTGATATGCACACAGTGGAATACTATTCAGCTATATATCTATCTATATCTATATCCATATCTATATCTATATATATAATCCTGTTATTCACAGCAATGTGGATGGAACTCGATTGTCATGTTAAGTGAAGTAAGCCAGGCACAGAAAGACAAATACCACATTTTTAGATTCCACTCATATGATGGCTGGCTGGTACAGGGAACTGAACTCTTGACCTTGGTGTTATAAGGCCATTCTCTAACCAACTGAGCTAACCAACCAGCCTATCTTAATACAATCTTAACAGTATATATTTATTTAACAGTTATGGACTGAGACTATAGTAAGTGGAAAATACTGTTCTAGCCAATAAAGACATATCTTAACTCATTCTCATTTAGTAAGTGAGTAATTTATCTTAAATAACTCATGTATAAAAATATTTTTG
>NW_007817403.1:0-892 GCF_000696425.1 Galeopterus variegatus | reverse complement strand
TTTCTATACAGATATGAATGGTAGCATTTTAAAAAACATTATTGAGTAGATACAAAAATAGCAGTATAGGGTCGACCCCGTGGCTCACTTGGGAGAGTGCGGCTCTGGGAGCGCAGTGGCGCTCCCGCTGTGGGTTCGGATCCTATATAGGGATGGCCGGTGCGCTCACTGGCAGAGCGCGGTGCGGACGACACCAAGTCAAGGATTGCGATCCCCTTACCAGTCACACACACACACAAAAAAAGGAACCTTTAATGCCATTTCCAACAACATGGATGGACCTTGAGAGAATTATATTAAGTGAAACAAATCAGGCAAATACCACATGTTCTCACTTATTGGTGGGAGCTAAAAATAAATAAATAAATTCACACACACACAAAAGAAAAAAAACCCGGGGGGGTAGGGGGGAGAAGAAGACACACACAAAAGAAAAAAAAAACGGGGGGGTAGCGGGGAGAAGAAGACATAACAACTACAATTCCTTGAAGTTGACATGACAAGCAAACAGAAAGGACATTGTTGGGTGGGGGCAGGAGAGGAGGGAGGGAGGTGTCGGTAATGGGTCACAATTATCAACCACATTGTATATCGACAAAATAAAATTAAAAAAAAAAAAATATATATATATATATTTAAATAAATAGTAGTATAGACTATATATAAATTTTAAAAACATTCACCATACAATAAACCACCAGGTACCCACAACCTGTTCTAGACAAAGAAGCAGAGCTTTTAAAAATCTTCTTTGTGCCCCTCCCCAGCTCCCCCTCCTCTTCCCTTAAAAACTATTCTGAATTTTATAATTATTATGCCCTTTTTCTCCTCTACAATCCTGCCATTTGTATGTACTATAGTAAATATATATTTATTATAATAAATAAGATAA
>NW_007817402.1:0-892 GCF_000696425.1 Galeopterus variegatus | reverse complement strand
GTAATGTTATCTGACCTCTGTGATGTAACTTGCACAGTATCTGACATTCAACCAAAAATAATTTGGCTTTTCCAGTTTCTTGAGGCTGCCCACATTCCTTGGTTTGTGGCTCCCTTCTTTACAACAAGCAATCTATCATTCTAACATCTGCTTCTGTCATCACATCTCCTTCTCTAACTCTTCTGCCTCCATCTGTCATCTTTTAAGGACCCTTGTGATTTTACTGGGCCCACCCAGGTAATCCGGGATAATCTTCCTATCTTAAAATCTTTAATTTGATCACATATGCAAAGTCCTTTTTGCAATGTAAATTAACGTATTTACAGGTTTCTGAGATTAGGACATAGATATTGTTGGGGGACCATTGGTCTGCCTACCACTGGAGTAAAATGAAAATTAAAACAGTGATGAGATGCCATCATACAACAGATTAGGAAAAAAATGTGTATGTCAGGTAACAGCAAGCACTGGTGAAAATGTAACATAAAGGGAACTTTTACACACTCCTGGTGAACATGTAGAATTTTACAGTCACTTTGGAGATTATTTTGATAATAACATTTATTGTCTTTACCCTGGAAAAAATACCACATGTGAACAAAGAGACAAATTCAAAGTTGTTTACTGCAGCGCAATTAGTAGTAGTGAAAAAGGGAAATAATCTGTTTCTGAGATGGAGAAAGATAAATAACCATGGTGTATTTGTGCAAAGGAATTCTATACCTTAAATATAATATATGAACTAGTTGCATATAGATAAATTTCAGGAACAAAAAAATAGGGAAGCGATTATTGCTTATTTCTAATTTATGGAGAATTATCATAGTAGTAAACTAGCACTGAGCTCTAGATTTATATTTGCAAAGGAGCATGTACATTTTCAAGTACACAT
>NW_007817401.1:0-892 GCF_000696425.1 Galeopterus variegatus | reverse complement strand
ATTAAGTCATGAAAAAAGTAATGATCTTACTGAATTAGTTACATTCATATGGAGTAGATTGAAGAGAGGGTCAAAATAATAGATTGGGGGCTAAGCTTCTCCGGCCATCCCATTTTGCCACAATAATAAAATCCTTTCTTCGCAATAGGTTCAGACAAATAAATATTTCCTCTGAATTGAGGAGACAATACTTTCTGCATAAGGGTCAAAATTTAAATAGAAAGCACATACTGTATGTCAATGTTTAAAGGAATGTTTAAAATAAGTGAACACTGATATTAGTGAATTTTTATGATTTTTCAATCTGCTTTAAATTCCCTTTTTTTGTTTAAAATAGTCAGTATGAGATTATTTCTGACATCCTATCCATGTCCTAAATTGGAAAAAATAAAAATAAAAAAGTAAGGGGGGGATAAGGAGAAAGAGGGAAAGAGAGAGAAATACTAAGAGAAAACTGATTTCTACTTCGTGCAGGTAAGAGTGAATTTTTAGATTAGAAAATGACCCATTTTTTTTCTAGGCTGAATATAGCATTTATTTCCAGATTGATGCCGACAAACATTGAAATATACATGTGTATCCTAAATTTGTTAGACATTCTTTTAACCTTAAACACTAGTTGTTAATTTTGCTTGGCACCTTCCCCCCTATATCTTTCAGTCTCGAGGTTTCAGAACAGCTTCTTTAAATGGAATGCCAAATTCTCCTGTTTGTTACTGTTCTTTTTTTCAACTGCTTTTAGTCTAACAGCAGATTATAATGCTAATGTTTATATACCCTTTTGTTGCTTAACTATTCTACAAAACAATGTATGTCTTCAAGTAGCCTGGCTCACACTGTCAATTTTAGGATATAGGCCTTACTGCATCAATAGAATTATATGTAGTGGTGA
>NW_007817400.1:0-892 GCF_000696425.1 Galeopterus variegatus | reverse complement strand
AGAAGCCCCTGTTTTCAAGGCTGAGTCCTTTTCATAGCATAAAATTTTGTTTAAAAATAGACACTGAGCAACAACAAATTTTGAAATTTTCACTGGTAGTAAAATTTCACAGTATATCAATTCTACTTGATCTGGAGGGTACCTTACAGATTATCAAATAAATTCTTTCATTGCACACACCCTGCCAGGAGAAACAATGAGGACAAATTAATTTTTAAACCAGAGCCTCAGATTGGTATATAGTCTCTATTACAACTGTAACATTGAGGTCTTAGAAAAGACTGCTGACTACTTAAGGGTGCCAGAGTTGCTAGAGCTAGAACGTCTACGAATATTATGTTCAACATGATTCTTTCCTCTCTTAGAAATGATCCATTTTACTCATTCATTTATGTGCATTTCTATTAAACAAAACTATACATGCCAATTTTCTTATCTTTTAAAATATCCATGAATTTATAGTTTAATTTATTAACATTAATTGCAAAGTATGTTGTAAGAATTGAGTACACATATAGACTAAACTAAAAAAAAAAAAAAAAACACGTGGCTTTACTACGTATTTCTACATTAATGGCCTGAAAGATTATTCGAGTGATTTATTTCACAAACTTTCCTTTCTAAAAGAGTGATCAACTTTGTATATATTACATATTACTACCTCATCCAAGCAAACAACAGTTTTCCATGTATATTCTATAATCCCTTAACTCTGTCAAGCTGGAATGAACATGAATACTGTTTGATGAAAGGAAAAGACTAAATTTAGTATGAGGATAGTGTGAACTTACAAGTTAAATATAATTACTCAAGTTTTTTTCTGCACTAAAATATTATTATTGGGCACAAGGACAAAATATTTTATTGACAGAAGGCTTTCAGTCTTTTTATA
>NW_007817399.1:0-892 GCF_000696425.1 Galeopterus variegatus | reverse complement strand
TAAAAATGACAATCATGAAAAGAAAACAAACAAAAACATTATCTACAACCTAAGGAACCAAGAAACACAGAAAAAAAACAGCAAAGCAGAAAGCAAGGAACAAAAGACACCTAAGACAACCAAACAACCAACAAAATGATAGGAATAAATCAGCACCTTTCAATAACAACTCTTAATGTAAAAGGCTTACATTTCCCAATCAAAAGACACAGGCTGGCTGACTGGATTAGAAAGGAGGACCCAACTATATGCTGCCTACAAGAGACCCACCTCACCCATAAAGACTCACATAGACTAAGAGTGAAAGGATGGAAAATGATCTTCCATGCAAACAGAGTAGCTATTCTCATATATGACAAATTAGACTTTAAACTAAAAACCATAAAAAGAGACAATGAGGGGCACTACATATTGATAAGAGGACTGATGCATCAAGAAGACATAACAATCATAAATATGTATGCACCGAATGTTGGAGCAGCCAGATTTATAAAACAAACTCTATTTGACGTAAAGAAGGAAATAGACACTAATACCATAATAGCAGGGGACCAGAATACCCCACTGTCTATATTGGACAGATCATCAAGGCAAAGAATCAGCAGAGAAACACAAGATCTAAACAATACTCTAGACCAATTGGAATTGGTAGATATCTACAGAACATTTCATCCAACAACCTCAGAATATTCTCTCTTCTCATCAGCACATGGATCATTCTCCAGGATAGATCACATATGACGACACAAATCAAGTCTCAACAAATTTAAAAAAAAATGGAATTATCCCATGTATTTTCTCAGACGACAATGGATTAAAACTAGAACTCATTAACAAAAGAAACTCTGGAAACTATACAAACACATGGAAATTAAACAGCATTCTACTTAAT
>NW_007817398.1:0-892 GCF_000696425.1 Galeopterus variegatus | reverse complement strand
GCTCCACCCTGCGTCTCTTCTCAGCCAGATACACCACATGTTCACACCTCACTGTGAGAGGTGCAACTCTTACTTGGCTTAGCCTTTTTCTCCCGAAGTCCTTCTGCTCACTGATTGAACACCACTGTGGACTAGGGTGGTGCTGGCCCTCCGGGGACAACATTCAGAGGCCATTCTTGCCATCTCCAAGGAGCTCAGGCTCTACGGGGAGACAGAAGAAAGCAAGTGGCATTAGGACTGTCTGAAGGAGGCTGTCTTTGATGGAGCCCTAAGCACCATGGGGCTGATGGGGTACAGGACATGCTACCCCAAAATGTGGCACCTTGCAATTGAGAAGACAGCAGAAGCAGGAAGGTCACCCTCACCTCCCCCACTCAACCCTGCTTTTCTCTACTGAAGCAGATTCTAAGACCCTCATGTGAAAGGTGCCCTTCCTATACCCAGAGGCCAGGAACATTCTTGTCTCTGAAGACACAGGGACACGAGAAGCATCTGAACCAACAGGCCTGGCTAAGCTCCCCTACTTTGTTACTATTTGGTCATACCCCTTTGTTCAATCCTATTTCTCCACCAAACCTGGCACAAAAATCCAGCATTTCCTATGGGAGCTCCCGTGTCACATAAAAGTCATGTTAGACATATTTGCTGCTTTCCTCTTGTTAATCTGTCTTTTGTTGTAGGGCCTCAGCCATGTGCTAGGCTGGGTGAGGAGAACATATTTTTGCTCTCCTGCAGGGTGATGGGGTGGGGGTGGGTCAGGGAAAAGTGCAGAGTCCAGCGGGGCTGCAGAGTGAGCAGGAGGGGAGCAGACAGGGAGAGAATGTTTGCAGTGGGTGCAAGAATGCTTGCAAAGCGCAGGGCTGTGACAGGACACAGCCTGGGAGCAGCGCAG
>NW_007817397.1:0-892 GCF_000696425.1 Galeopterus variegatus | reverse complement strand
CCTTCCTCTTCTTGATAACCCCATGACTAGCCGGGGCCGTGCCTATAGCTGTTGCTCTGAAAAGTGAGTTGCATCGATCTGCCGAGTGAGGGACAGCACTGCCTTGGGGGTCAGATGACATTAGAGTGTAGGAACTCATCTGAAAGGAGGCTGTCAGGGGTGTGGCGTGTGGCAGGACAGGAACTAAAGGAGTGTCAGAGACCTGGTGTGGGCTTAGATGAACTTGTTACAAAGGCTGGCCACTTTTCCATCTCTGCCCCCAGGAGCCTTTTTATCTCTTTAGGCTCAAGCAGAAGCTAAAGTGAGGACAGCCATGGGCCAGGGGATGCTTGGCTCAGGGAGGGGCTTAGCACTAGCTCCCCACACCCCTCTTTCCTGCTGAGACCACATCTTATCATTCCCCCAGACAGAGTTTTCCAAGAAAGCCAAAGGAGAGAATTAACATAAAAAAGAGAATTATAAGTATTCTGCTGGGTTCTTTATATATATGATCCATAAAATACTTGCAAAAGAATCCATTTTATTATTTCCAGATAGGCAAACCAACGTTTAGAGATGGAGTCACCTACTCTGGGACACTTTTGAGAGTAAAAAGGGGTACAAAAAACATGAACAATTGCATATATATATTTTGAAGTATTATCTGAAAAATTAGTTTTATTACATTTTTGAACTTTAAAATAATTCTACTCAATAATTCTTATTAAGAATAAAACCCTTTCTTAAAAAATCAACAGCTATAAACCAGAACTCTCTGTGGCAAGTGGAGTTGTATGGTTACCCTGATGCAAATGATTTATCCAAGGTCACACAGCCAGTGAGTGACAAAGCCAGGCTATAAAGCCATTCTTTTCCCATGATTTTATGCTGCTTAATTTTGGGGGTGACTGAG
>NW_007817396.1:0-892 GCF_000696425.1 Galeopterus variegatus | reverse complement strand
GCTTTCCAATGTACACCAGTAGAAGACATCTTGATGATACTGACAACTATAATCATTAGAAGGATTAGGAGGCTACAAGCCTCATTTAAGGTATGAATAACTAAACATGATATCTGGCTATATAGGAATCAGATTAGGATGCAGAGAGTATGGCAAGTATTCACAAGAAATGTGATTTAGGATGATAGATCCACAGTAAGATAGTTCCCAAAGGGAATATGTTACAAGGAGAGCAAAGAGCTTATGAGGTATAGCAACTAGAGTAGAGTTGGGGCTTGCAAACAGTCACAAAATAGTCATAGAACAACAATGCTAACATGAACAATTCTATAATCACAGATGTATAACCAAATAAAAAGTGTAATCTGCATCTTTGGAAGAAGATACTTTTATTCTACAAATAATATTTCTATCAATTTGTGTGTGGATACACTGGAGTGACAAATAAACTTTATTTATTGGTTAAGAATATTCATAGGGTACAAAGCTGATTGTCACTACTCATGCCCAAGATGTGATGGCCAGATCCATACTGGCAGCATGCCCGTTACCAGAAATTGTGATTATACCCCGTGTCCCCCACCAAATTATGGCAGACTTCCCTCCCCATCCCCCTTAGTCCCTCTCCACTTTGTATCCCTAGGATTTCTCCCTCCCTCTGCAAGTCCAATGCACCACTGCAGTCTTTCTTTCCTGCCTTCTTTCTCTCTTAACTCCCATGCATAAGTGAGTACGTGTGGTATTTATAGCTCTGTGCTTTGCTTATATCACTCAACATAAGTTTCTCCAAGCTCACCCATATTGTTGTGAATGGGAGAATTTCATCATTTCTTATGGCACAATAGTATTCCATGGTGTGTGTGTGTGTGTGTGTGTGTGTGTGTGTGTGTGT
>NW_007817395.1:0-892 GCF_000696425.1 Galeopterus variegatus | reverse complement strand
ATAGGATTTGGTATAATGTGCTTTTATTTTAATTTGTTTCAAGAAATTTTTTGATTTCCTGTTTAATTTCTTCTTGGACCCATGGATCATTCAGGAGCATGTTATTTAATTTCCATGTGTTTATACAGTTTCCAGAGTTTCATTTGTTATGGATTTCTACTTTTAATCTGTTGTGGTCTGAAAAGATACTTGAAATGATTTTAGTTTTTTAAAATTTGTTGAAATATTTTTTGTGACCTAACATGGGGTCTATCCTGGAAGATGTTCCATGTGCTGATGAGAAGAATGTACATTCTGTAGTTGGATGTAGAGATCTGCCAAGTCCAGTTGGTCTAAAGTATAGTTTAAATTTTGTGTTTCTCTGTTGATTTGTTGCTTAGATGATCTGCCCAATGCTGAGAGAAGGGTTTTCACATCCGCAACTATTATTGTATTGGGGTCTATCTCTCTCTTTAGGTCTAATAATACTTGCTTTTACATATGTGGATGCTCCAGTGTTGGGTGCATATATATTTATGATTATTATGTCCTCTTGCTGGGTAGATCTCTTTATCGTTATATAATAACTTTCTTTGTCTCATAGGCTTTCTTCTTTTTTATTTTTATTTCTTTTCTTTCCTTTGACTGGACTATTTCAAAAGATTTGCCTTCAAGTTCAGAAATTCACTTCTGTTCAATATAGTCTGTTGTCGAAGCTCTCAATTCAATTTTTTATTTCATTTGATGAATTCTTTGGCTCTCAAGATTTCTGTTTCATTATATTTTATGATATCTATCTCTCTTTTAAATTTCTCATTCAGATCATGAATTGTCTTCCTGATTTCATGGAATCATTTGTCTGTATTCTCTTGTATCTCATTGAGTTTCCTTAAGATCCTTATTTGAAATTCCT
>NW_007817394.1:0-892 GCF_000696425.1 Galeopterus variegatus | reverse complement strand
GACTTGGTTTCTCTCACACCATCCCATAAGAATGAAAACTCCCGAGGGGCAAGGTGACCCAATGCGCCACTTGGGAGCGAGGTGGCACTTCCGCCGAGGGTTCGGATCCCACATAGAGAACGGTTCCCAATCACTGTCTGAGCGAGGTGCGGGCGCAACACCAAGGGTTGCGATCCCGTTGCCATTCTCGGTCTGGTATGGGTGCGACACTGAGGGTTGCGATCCATTGCTGGACTCGAAAAAAGACAAAAAGGAAAAAAAAAAGGATTTATGCTTGTATTTATGAGAATGGGTAGTGGCACGAGATGAATCAAAGTCACCTCATTTGATTCACGGTCCTAAGAAGGGTATTTATCTGGCTTCTCAGCCTATAGGAAATAAAAGATGTGAAATAGGAGAGGGAGGGAGAGAGAAGTTTTGGAGCAGTAGCCAGCAAAGCTGGCAGCAGTAAGCAGATACAAACAAATGCGTGCCTGACACAGAGGGTAAAAGAAAAGAGGTATCAAGAGATACTTGGAAAGTAGATAGAAACAATTACGAACAACATTTGTGAGGTACTATTGCACCAGATAAATAAAGCTCAGTTTTCTGATTTTGTTTTAGAACAGTACGTGACACATGACAGGCACTTTACAAATGTTTGTGGAATGAATATTGAATGGATAAATAACACAGAGCTCTAACAAGAGATGAAGCAAAAAAGCCACAGTGATATTACTGGTGCCAGGAGAAACTGGATTTTCTTTCTGGAATGTAATTTAGGAAAATTGCCCATAACTTTGGATTCAACAATTTTTAGGAGTCTGACCTAAGGAAATAACCTTAAAGTCAAAAAAAACCCTTAGGCAAAAATATTTTTAATTGATAGGCTATTAGCAGTAACATTGGAAAC
>NW_007817393.1:0-892 GCF_000696425.1 Galeopterus variegatus | reverse complement strand
TTGCTTTGATCATCACTGGTGGGCAGCCTTCACTGCGCCGTTCTCCGCGAGCCCTCCCTTGCAGTGGAAAGCAGCCCTTCTGGGGGCCACTGTGTGGCCCCTGTGTCCTGTAGTGTGCAGCGGTTTCCAAGTCAGTCACCAAGCTTTCCTCTGAAAACAGCCTTCCGAGGGCTGCGGCGGAGTTACCACAGGCGCGCCTTCCATCTGAGAGTGTCGCCAGGGTCTCGGCTAAGTGGACACTCAGCTCTGCAGCGGTGCCTGGTCTCTGCAGCCGCTCAAAGCGCTGGGCAGATGGAATTGCTCCCGCCTTTGTGGGTGATTCTCATGGAGCATTTCCCAAAACGCTACTCACACCGCTTGGGTGAAAGGCACTTGGGGGTCACTTAGGATCTGTATAAATTAGCATTTATATCATATTAATGAGGTGCTAATTGCTCCTGCCACCTTTCTTAATGCAAATTAATCTAGTCCTGTTTGCACTGTACCCAGCTAAATACCTTGTAGTCTCTCTACCACTGCCAAATTATCAGCGCTCCCGTTAACAAGGAACATGTTTCATGTTTGCTCGCTACTACACATGGGGTGCCTTTTGGTGGTAACAAGGTTGTTCTAACATCGTTAGGATCATTTTAAAATTACAGTGTCTCCCAAAGACGAAAGTGTTTGCAAAGGCTGCTGCAGTTAACTCTGCACGCTGAGTGTGTGTGGAGGGGATTAGCCCGCAGGAAGCTGCGGACTCACTAATGACACCGTAGGTCCTCTTCCTGGTTCAGTTTCTGGTCACCTTTCTATGCTGACTAAGTGATGAGCAGGCCAAACTGGAGCCTGAGGCACAAGGACATACCCGCGCCCTCATGGGCACTTGTCAAATGGCCTCCTGTATTCTTTTTTT
>NW_007817391.1:0-892 GCF_000696425.1 Galeopterus variegatus | reverse complement strand
CAACACCGAGGGTTGCGATCCTGTTGCCGGTCCTGGTCCGGTATGGGCGCGACACTGAGGGCTGCGATCTGTTGCCGGTCACGAAAAAAAAAAAAAAGATACATCTCACAATTAAAAAAATAACAGCAATATTGAAAAAGAAACTTTAGGAGATGCAAGGAGAAATAGACAAAAGCACACTAGTGACAGATCACGTTAATTTACATGTCTCAGTCTCCAGATAACTGGACAAAGAATAAAAATCAATATTGAGATCTAATTAACATAAGTAATAAAGTAAATCTGGTTGATAAATATCAACCCTGTAGACTAAATGAAGAAAACACATCTTTCAAGAGCCTATGAAACATTCACAAATATTGACCATCTATTAGGCAACAAAGATAACCTCAATAAATCCCAAATGATAGGAAAAAATGCCAACAATACTCTGTGATTCCAGTGCAATTAAACTAGAAATTAATACTAAATCAAAACCAAAGACCATTGGACTGAAAGCAAAATCAAATCAAAATAAAACAAAACAAAAAATACTTGATGCATGGCTCAAAGAAGAAAATAAAAACTGAAATCGCAGATTTTCTGGAAAATGACAGTGAAAACACGAAGTATCAGAACAGATGTGATATAGCTAAAGCAGTACTCAGAGGAAGCCTGATGGCCTTAAATATTTACATGAGAGAATGATAAAACATGAATTAGTCATCTAAGTCAAGGAGCTATAACAGAACATAACAGAGGAAAAGCGGAAGGAAGAAATAGATAAAAGTAGAAATTAATGAGTTATAAAACAAAGCTGTTGAAATAAATTTTAAAGCTGATTTTAGGGGAAAAAAAACAACTAAAAATATATGCACTACTTGTTAACCTAATCAAGAAAATATGAGAGCAA
>NW_007817390.1:0-892 GCF_000696425.1 Galeopterus variegatus | reverse complement strand
AAACAGAGAGGAGGAAGACCAAAAATAAAGCAGATTTTCTTTCCACATCAACATATTTCTAAAGGAACAAAGTTAATGACACAAAGTATTTTTTTAAGTTAGAGAACAAATACATTGGTAACTGGCAGACTATTTGCTGGTTTAATAGAGCATTTAAAGCTTCATTTATTAGAGTTTAACAAGAATCTACATGTTCCTAATCTGAAAATTTTCTGAGCAGGCACTGTTCACAAAAAGTACATAAATGATCATGTCGTAAAAAACCTGCCTCTTCTTACTGCTGCTTCTATCATATTCATAAAATGCATGTCAAGATGACTCACAGGAAATATCTATTTACAAATCAAGTCTATATTTATGTACCTAGAGAGCAGCTCTCAGCTTCTGACATTCTCAAGCTGAGACATGAATCAAGTTTTAAAAAGTAAAAATATAAACAAGTTTCTATTAGGATTATCTTACTAAAGAATACCAACATAGTAAATGACTAGTCACATACATACGTATATATATGCACACACACATATAGAATCATGCACACATATAGATACATACATGTACACACACAGAGAGAACTCACATTAAATGCAAGGAATTATTAAATGTGCAACTTAAAAAGAAAGGGTGTTTTAAAGAAATGCTTATAATCAAATAAGTTCTTTAAAAGATGGACAGAAAGACAGACAAGGTATCTATCTGCCTCTGAATTTTCCACAATCTTTTCCCAAGGTCTTAGATATAAACATTTATAATTGCCATAATACATACCAAAACCTTCAAGTAAATACTAATGGCAGATTTTTTCATTTTTTTTTAAAAAGAATCAAAGTGAATATGCAACAAATATTTTTAAAAAGCAAAGTTTTACATATGTTCACCAGAAGTTTACATA
>NW_007817389.1:0-892 GCF_000696425.1 Galeopterus variegatus | reverse complement strand
GTGTGATGTGGGAGCCCTAAATCTGAGAGAGACTTGTACAGTGTTTCTCTATTTCAAATAAATCACCCAGAGATCCAGCGGGCAGAGATATTGGTTTATTAGACTTACAAGAGACATGGATGGTGGCAGGTTAGCAAGACTTCTGTGCCACCACAGAGTACATACAACAGTTACATAGTCAACAAAGTGGTAAGTCATTTTCAGGCTTACACGCAGACCTTCACCTACCTCATGAAATTCAGAGAATGCCCACAATCTGGCTGGGTAGACAAGTTAATCTACCCACTATTTTCCTGGTGCCAGAGCGTTTGTTCATTTACCTAGAGTCCCCACTCCCTCCAGCATTCTGTTTGTCTTAAAGGGTATGTGCCTTTCCTTGGGTAACTACTTTGGCTGGGGCAGTCTCCTGGAGGGAAGGGGAACTCTGGTATGCATAGGAAGGGGGGATAGGGCTGTATCCAGCATTAACCCTACAAAGTGCATAAGTATTTTTTTCCTAGGTTTGCTGGTAAAATAAGCTTATGATGTTGCTACATTGCAAAATTGTTAATGAGAAGAATAACTTAGGTTAATGGCTGGCTGTTTAATGTCTTATCTTCATGAAAAATCCCGGTATAATTATTAAGATCAAGCAGATTAAATATATGTAAGTAGGATAAAATTCCCATGTGAAAGATGTCCTTTATATACCAGAAGGTTTTTACATTCTTATCACGAATGAAAAGTTAAGGCTGAGGAAAATCTGTACAGACAATAATTTAACTTTCCAGTCTATTAAACACGTAAAGAAACAGAGATAAAAGTTTTCCTCCTCTGTTTTGTTTTTATGTTTGTTTGTTTTTAGAGAGAGACTAAAAATATTTGGGACCATTATTAACATACTCTGATTGAA
>NW_007817388.1:0-892 GCF_000696425.1 Galeopterus variegatus | reverse complement strand
GTTAGTGTGTGTGCAGAATACTGATGGCCTGGGCTTCCCCTGTTTCCTATGGAAGAGAGACTCCACAGGGACTTGTGAGCAATTGATCTCCACACATTCAGTGAGCACACCCGGACTGGCCTCCTGGTTAGTGGGATAGAATGGCCTGCCTTTCTACTGCAGAAGGTCCTCACAGCCGGGATTTCCCAGAACACAGCAAGGGCCATTTTGACCTCATTTCATTGCTTTCTTAAGGCACTCGACATATTTAGATGGCAAAGAAAATCTTATAAGAATCTTTCTATCTCTCTTCCTTCCCTTTTCTTTACCAAATTGTATTTCCAGCTGTGGCAACATTGAGTAATTCTACCCATTTTCATTTGTGGATGGAAACAAGATGCAAAGTTCATGAAAGAAACTTCCAATTTTGCAATGTTTGCCACATACTCTTAGGTCTGACTATGAAGAAGAGAAAGCTGCATGCGTCGCTTTCTTGCCTCAAGAAGTCCAAATATGCAAAATGGACCACTTTGTTTCAGAGGCTGTGGTTACATTGGGAGATCTAAATTAAAAAAAAAAAAAATCTTATCTGGGAAAGGAAAAGGCAGTATTTCAGTAGACCATGTCACAAATGAGATTGAAAGGAACCTGAAATATCATTACATCCTCTCCTTTACTGAGAGGCTTGAATTCATATTACCTCTCCTCTAGAGCTTGTGCGTGTAACTGATACTAATTTCAATGTCTTTGAATTCATTCAGTCATCAACTTTGGCAAGAAAGAAGACTTCTAAAAGGACGTTTACTTACTTTGGTCTTTACTGTTAAAGCTTTTGTTTCTGATCAGCCTAGATCAATCAGAGTAGGTTGGAAGCCCATAGGACAAATAGTCGCTAAAAATTGATTTGGGGAGG
>NW_007817387.1:0-892 GCF_000696425.1 Galeopterus variegatus | reverse complement strand
CTGGTTCTTAGCATCTGGCTGCCTCATTGCCAAGATAATGTCTTTAGCAAACAGTTTATCTTCTTCACTGTTATGTTTTTCTCCTGCTCTCTGCTTCTCTACAGCATGGCCAGGCTGCAAAGTTTCCAAATCTTTACGCTCTGCTTCCCTTTACATTCTGGCTTTTGAATTACTTCAGTCAGCTCTGCTTACAGCAGCCAGCTACTCACTCAGTCTCAGGCAATTCTTTGCAGGATTTTGCCCACACAGTTCAAACAGCTGCATTTGCCCAGTCCATCAAGGAGTGGCTGCCCTGTGCCTGTGCACATCCATGGCTCTTTCTGCAGCTGCTGCCTCAGAGACAGGCACGTAGTAATGGAGACTAACTTTTCCACCTTTTTACCAGGTGAAAACATACCTGAAATTCTGCAGGGACACCCATCCTTGGGTCATCTGCCCATCTGCATGCGGCACTCTCTTCTTGGGTTTTATGGCACCCAGCTGGCCATTGGGTTTAAGTGGCACCCTTCAAGCCATTTGCCTTCAGACAAATGCAACATACATCTCTAGAGCACATTTCACCATCCACCCCTAGGTCTCATAGCTACAGCCACCAGGGGCTCTCCCTGTTTCTGCTGCTTTACTGTCTCTATTTCTCATGCACAACAGGTCATGCCTGGAGATGCACAGTTTTCCCCAACTCACCACTGGGTTGGTCATCTTCCCTGGTGTGAGAGGCAGGAGTGGCCATTCACTGCACAGAATCCTCCAGGACATTTATCCGTGCTTCCAACAACTCTGCTTTCTGCTGCAAATCTCAATTAGTTTGCAGTGTAGTGAGCAGCAGCCAGCCTCCAGTCAGCAGAAAAGTGGCCACCAGGCACCACATGCTCAAGGACAGCCACATTTCCTC
>NW_007817386.1:0-892 GCF_000696425.1 Galeopterus variegatus | reverse complement strand
GATTATTATGGCCCATCACCGACACCTCCCTCCCTCCTCCCTCTCTCCCCTCCCCCCCAAACTTCAAATTTTTTAAGGCAATCTATTTATGATTTGAAACAATGTAGTAAACAAACAAAATTTTTAGTATCCTTGAATTAGAAAAATTAGTCAAATTTTCATATTACAACAAATAATAACTAGCAGCTGCATCACAATTCATGGTAAACATGGTAGTCAAATTGTTCTGGAATAATTCATGGGCACTTAGTATCACAATTTTGGGGTATTATTGGTCTTAGCATCCTATCTAATACAAAAATAACAGAAGCATTTTCAAAATTAAAATAATATTGGAAAAGTGACAATAAAATCCTCATTATTTATATAAAGCTCTAATAATATGATTACATTCTGTATAAATCCAACAAATGAACTATAATTATTATCTCAAATTAAAGTTCAGTAAAATTATAAATTAAAAATAGAGACTTTTATTGAATAGATTTACCTAACCAGAACTTTTCTTACGTCTGTAATAAAATTATATTCCAGATAAAACATGCTAAAAGAAAGAAACTAAAGCTTGCAGAAGAATGTACCTGTTAATATTTATCAAACCTTATATTTGAAGTGGATTTTTGTTGCATAAAACCGAAGACAGAAAACATAGAGGAAAGTAATTACGCAGTTGATAATGAAACAATGAAATATTTATTTAAACAAGGCAAAACAAAACAAAACACAAATACTAGAAAGAAAAATTTGAGGTCATCAACACAAAGGTGCTAGGTTAATCTGTAAGAATTTATGCAAGTGTGATGAAAAGGAAGACATTTGCTGAATGAACCTAACTATACTTTTTTTGTAGTTGTTACAACAAACAAACGGAAAGGACATTCTTGGGGGGGAG
>NW_007817385.1:0-892 GCF_000696425.1 Galeopterus variegatus | reverse complement strand
CAGTTGTTAAGCTCTGCTAACACTCCAAGCAGAAATGCCAGATCCACGCAAACCAACATGGTGACCAAACTCAGAAGATGACCTTGTTTCCCAACATCACTTCAAGGTGGCACCAGGTGGGCAGTAAGAGGCAGAGCATGTATTAAAGGACTGTGATCTTTACCCAAAGGTAAAATGAAATAATTTGAAATGAAAGTTCTTAGTAGACAGCAAAGGTAGTGATCAGAAAAGAGCCTTCACCATCTCAGAATGTTGCCTTCCTCTCGTACAATTGCTGCTCTGGGTCCTTTCCAGACATCAATTGCACTTTCCAAGAAAACTGCCTTTATATTCAAGTTTTAAAAAATCAAACATGTGCACCTAATTGCCCAAGTAATTTATGCCTCATCATAATACCAAAGAGAGTCTTGATGTAGGCATGTTATGTTCTTCTGTCAAACTGGCCCTGTTGTCCTTATTTTAGGTTTCGGGTGAAGAAAGAAGCCCTTCCACATGGAAGCAAATTTATCTGAAACTTGCTCAGAGCTGGTAGGTGAGGATGAGAAGACCTTCCCCTGGAGCTGTGAACCTTTCCTCTCACTGTGGAGTATTCAATAGAAAGTTGGCTCATCTGTAACCAAATCCAAAGGGCTTAATCATCAAACTAGATAATGTCTTTAAAAGTGATTCGCACATAAAGTCACAGCATGGTGCCACAGTAGCAGTCCCAGGTAATACATCAGTGAAGTAGCCTGGTCTACAGTGGAGAACTGGTCGGGCCTAGAAGGAGCCCGAGCTGTCATCCCAGGTCCATATCTGAAACATGCTTGACTTTGGATAAGTCAGTCACTTTGAGACCAAACCTCTCCTCTAAAATGATGAAAATAATACAAGTAGCTGTCTAGTTTACATT
>NW_007817384.1:0-892 GCF_000696425.1 Galeopterus variegatus | reverse complement strand
AGAGCAATGCTTTGATGGAGCAGAAAATTTTTTTACCTAATTTGCATTGTTGATCACAACTTTTCATCTCTTGGCCACATGGATCTCCTTTTTTGTTTCTCTTACAAAATCTTGTATAATTTTAATATAATGAGAGAGACAGAAAACAAACAAACAATAAAAATATGCTAAGTATCATGCTAGGAGAAATACAAAGTTACTTCCAGAAGTTCATGGAAAGATTCATATTATCTTTTATTTTTCCACAAACTTTTTAAAACACCATCGTACACATAAGCATAGTCAACTAATCTAGTGAGGAAGGGCAAGGAAAATATCCAGAAGGAAGTGATGAGCTGGGTCCTGAGGATAAGCAGAGGTGGGCCAGACAGAATTATGGGGGCAGGAATTTGCTATGTCCTAGGAATTAAAAAAAAAATAATAATTTAGTATGATCAGAGATCTTAAAGAGATAAATGATGTGGGAGGAGAGTTAGTGGTCCCATCTCTGTCCTGTGTGGTTATCTTTAAACTGATGTAAGGCCACCAGGGCCTTACATATAGTAAATATTACTCATGGAAATTTTACTTTGGTATGTCATTACAACTTATGTTAGCTTTAGCAATAGCTGGCTACAGAGAAATTAGCAATTAACAGGCTTGGAGGAACAGGCAAATACTGCCATAGAAATCTTGGTGAACATGGTCTCAGGAGCCTCATTGTATGCGCTGTAGCCGAAGACCTTTAACCACACGTTTTTTTCCTTAAAACCGCAGATAAGAGAGAAACAAGGAAAACAGAGAGAGACCTTTCGACCCAGTGAAACCACACTAAGAAAAGGAAGGTGTTCGAGTAACCATATTTTCTGTTTTTACTGTGATGCTCAGCCAGCTCTGTAAGCTACAGCTTTAA
>NW_007817383.1:0-892 GCF_000696425.1 Galeopterus variegatus | reverse complement strand
ACCCTAAATAGTCTACTGTAGTGCTCACTAACAGTATATGAAGACCTGAAGAAATGAAGAAATAATTAATAAATAAATTTGATGAGAACTGAAGATAAGGCCTATAAAGTTCTTTGCAAAGTGTCTGTTAGAAAATGCTCAATGGAAACCTCACAATTTATTACTGATAAATACTGATCAATGTCTAATCTGTCCCAAAGTCTGAGTAAGGATGTAGGCACAGACACATTCATAGGGCAAAACCCCTTTCCTCAAGGTTATAGTTTATCTGAGTAGGGAAAGAAAAAATATTCCTACCTAAGCAATTTTGTTTTGAAACTAAGGAAATGACTAATAAGGCTTCCCTTTCAGAATGATCAAAATGCTGTACATTGTCATTGTGTTCATGTTTTAAAATGTAGTATTTGCACATATATTTGTTCATGCAATTATCATCTTAAAAAAAAAGAACATAATCCTTTATAATATGAGCTAAAGAGAGTAAGAGTATGAAAGGGACTGCACCTACTAGTGCCTTGGTGGACTATGGGTTATCAGCACAATAGCTTATTCAATGGTTAAAGTAACAGAAATGGGCAATTGCTAGAGCAATAGCCATGACAATCAGCTGGAATTCTGCTTCCCTTTGATCAGAGAGTATGGCCCTCAATATGGTCAGTTACTAGATCTTTCATTAATAAGTTTGTTCAAGAGAGTGGGAAAATCATTGCAAACCCCTTAACTCATATAGAAAATCCAAAGTGTTAGAGTGGATCCATAGTTTAACTGAGTGTTAAAATTACTACTGAAGTTTCCAGGTGTATAAGCTGCTGAATTATAAAGAGAGGGGCCAAACCACAACCAAAAATTTAGAATTTCAAAGGAAATATTTAGCATCACATATGTGACTTTT
>NW_007817382.1:0-892 GCF_000696425.1 Galeopterus variegatus | reverse complement strand
CTGAGTTCTGTTCTTCAGAGGGTTTTTATCACTTTCTTGCTAAAATCTAGTGCTCTCCCTTAGACACTACTTGAACTGTAGTTATTTTTTTGTTGTTTGGGTCCTTCTTTGTGGAGGAGTGAGCATTTCACACTTCTAGGGCCTTTATGATGACATTACCTCTGATCCATATTTAGATACCTGGAAATTGGATGCCACCATAGCAAAAAAAGAACATTAATAAATGTGGAGTGGCTGTGGGGCTTGACACTGAGTTGAAGTTGTAAGGGCATGAAGATAGTGTCAGTAAAGTTCTAAAGGGCCATAAAGGTAATGCTAGTAGCATATGACTGGATAAGGAAATGTGTTATATATATACACAATGTAATACTACTCCACCATAAAAAAGAATGAAATTCTGCCATTCATAGCAGCATCGATGAACTTAGAGAAAATTATGTTAAGTGAAATGAGTCAGGCACAGAAAAAGAAATACTGCATGTCCTCATTCATAAATGAGAGTAGAGAGAGAGAGAGAGAGAGAGAGAGAGAATTAACTGAGGCTACCACAGGTAGGAAAGGGGAATGAGGGGAGGGATTAGTGAGAGATTGGTAAAGGGCCACAAAAGATGCTTACATTGTGTAATGCTGAATATACTAATTATCCTGATTTGAGCATCACATAATGCACATAGTTATTATATTCAATGCTGTACCCCACAGAAATGTACAGTCTATTATGTTTCAAAAAAAAAAAAAAAAAGAGACTGTTAGTATGTTAGTAGAAGCTATCTTTTCCTTAAAGTGTATGTCAGTCAGCACTTAAACTCCCAATAGCTTATTTTTACTTTTTTTTTTAAGCAAAGGGAGATTCTTGTTACATAATGGTGATTAGTATCACTACCGTTTGTGG
>NW_007817381.1:0-892 GCF_000696425.1 Galeopterus variegatus | reverse complement strand
GAAGAGATGAGATGGCACATTTGCATTATTTTGGGATAGAGAAAGTCCTGGTGAATGAGGCTCCAGCAGCAGCTCCTATCCTGGGGAGTCTGCTGAGCTCTTGCTGGGGGGTGGAGGGGAGGAGTAAGTGATCCGGGCTTCTTCTGAGCATGGAATTGGAGAGCAGAGGTGAGTACTCACAGCTCAAAGGGGCAAGACAGTCTCAGGCAACTTTGGCCATAGATGTAGAGGATTTAAAACAGAGACATATGCTATATTGAAAAAGATTTGTAAAAAACATCACTGATATTTAGACCCCTTTTTTTGTAAAAATCTTATTTTTTTATTGTGGTAAAGCATACATTACATAAAAGTTACCATTTGAATCATTTTTAGGTGTATAGTTCAAAGGAATAAAGTATATTCACATTGTTGTGCAAACATCACCATCATACATCTCCAGAATTTTTTTTATATTCCCAAACTGATGTATCCATTAAAAAATGATTTCCACTCCCACTTACCCCCCCGGTCTCTGACATCCACTAATCTACTTTCTGCCTCTACAAATCTGACTACTCTAGGTAGCTCATATAAGTGCAATCATGCAGCATTTGTCTATTTGTGTCTGGCTTATTTAACTTAGCATGTCTTCAGGGTTCATACATGTAGCATGTGTCAAAATTGTATTATTTTTGAAGGATGAATAATATTATGTAGTATGTGTATACCATGCTTTGTTCATCTGGGCATCCTTCGATGTATATTTGGCTTGTTTCCATCTTTTGGTTATTTTGAATAATGTTGCTGTAATTATTGACTTACAAATATCTGTTTGAATACCTGCTTTCTATTATTTTGGTTATATACCCCAAAGTGGAATTTCTGTGTTTAATTATTTGAGGAATATAGA
>NW_007817380.1:0-892 GCF_000696425.1 Galeopterus variegatus | reverse complement strand
CTTACTTGGAGCAGAGAATGTGATTTTCCCTTACACTCTTCTCATGGTTTGGAAATAATCATGCCATAGATGTGTTTGCAAATGAGGCTCAAAATAAGCCTTGTACAGGCTGAAGCATGTTTACATAGAAATATACTTTTGCTAAGGGGGTGGGGCTTGGTAAAGCTATTTTTCTAATAGCACAGCTGTTCCACTGTCATTGCAAGCAGTTCATCTATGTTCTAGATAAACTATCCCTGAACCATCTTCTATGTAGAGACTACCTTCAGTACCTGCTGTGGGCTGTTGACATGAGCTGTTATTCTTCTAGAGATGATAATGCAGATATGAGGTTTACATTTTGGGTTTCAGGATGCCTACATGTTGGAAAGTAAATGTTCTCTTCATGTTGCTAGTATCCTTTGCCTCATCTCAGGGTGAGAGGGGGTCCCACATGAATCAGTGGGTTTGAAACTTGATTTGGCTGCATGGCATTGCCAAAATCATCCAGTTAATTCTGTAGTGACTCATATTAGGGGTTTAAAGTCATATTTGATATTTCATCCACATGGACATTTCAGGGACATGGTGAAATACGGTTTGAGTGCATCTGCCTATGATTGGTTGGTGGCAAACAGCTATATAAAGTAACTGGATGCAAATTCATTTGCCAGTAAAAATTTGCCCTTCTTGTAAATTAGAATATTCCCCTATTCCACATGTGGATGCCAGATCCTTGCTATAATTTAGATGTGAGTCTTAATGTGTGTGTCTAGCAGTTATCTGATTCAGAATCACTAGTGAGATTTATTGAACATGCAGGTTCCCAGGCCCTATTTCCAGATATTTAGCTTCAGCAGGCTCTGGAGGAACCTTAGAAATTTGCAATTTAACAAGCCCCTCAGGTGATTTT
>NW_007817379.1:0-892 GCF_000696425.1 Galeopterus variegatus | reverse complement strand
CTTCCCAAGGAACTCAAACTCAACCTTCAGCTCAAACCCCACATCCTAGGGAAACCCTTCCATGAATTCCCAGCTTAAAATAAATGCTCTGGTTATAAATTCTCAAAATATTCAGTGTTTTTTCCTTTAAGGCCTTTAGTAAAAATATGTCTAAATAATTATTTATGAAAGTATCTTATTTTTATCTCCTCCTTTAGGTTATAGGCACTTTGTCCAGGTTATTTGGTTCATCTTTTTCTTTTTTCACAGTTTTATCTATGATTCCTGCCACATCAGACGTTCTCAGTACATATTTGTTGAATAAGTGAATTAATTTCTTTATACTTCAGAGTCAAGGTGGGTGATTAATAATCATTCGTGAAATAACTGCATTTCTTTTATCTCCCAGGTGTAGGACAGTCCCTGACACACAACGAGTGAACAGCAAATTCAGTATTTGTTGAATGAACAAATGAATGAAAAGTTCAGAAATTTTTGCACAAATGAACTGCTCTGCTCCTTCATGGTAAAAACTATTCAGCCCCACATTCAGAGTTTCAGACTAAAAAGGCTACTGCAAGTACAGATAGAAATAATGCTTTGGGCCGGCCCGGTGGCACACTGGATAAGTGCGCCGCTTGGGAAGCACGGCGGCGCTCCCGCCCGAGGGTTCGGATCCCACATACAGACCGGTTCCCGCTCACTGGCTGAGCGAGGCGCAGGAGCAACACCGAGGGTTGCGATCCCGTTGCCGGTCCCCGGTCCGGTACGGGGGCAACACTGAGGGTTGCGATCCGTTGCCAGACATGGAAAAAGACAAAAGACAAAAGACAAAAAAAAAAAAAAAGAAAAAGAAATAATGCTTATGAGTATGATAACAGTTCTTTTTGTTCACCAAATATTTTCAAACATG
>NW_007817378.1:0-892 GCF_000696425.1 Galeopterus variegatus | reverse complement strand
TCAGGTGACCACCGTCTTTAATCCATTCACTATGGCATGGTCCTACAGTCCAATCACCTATTTAAGGCTCCACCTTTAGATTACCAGAATAGTATCTCCCACCCTCTTAACAGTCATAGTGGGAGCTAAGATTCTAATACATAAACTTAGGGGACACAATTCAAGCTTCAGTGAGTTTTGGGGGGAGATAATTCTGTCCACACAGACCCAACAATATGATGCTATAATTATTCCTTTAAAAGCTTTACATACTTTGAAGAATTTGAGTGAATAAAGGGGAGAAAAAAATATTTTTACAGTTTGACATATTAACCTTATTATTTACCGTTACTGGTTATTCTTAATTTTTCATGTGCACCCAACATTACCATCTGGTATCGTTTCCTTATTCCCATCATGCTTTCACCGATCATTATTCCCATCATGCTTTCACCCATCGAATATATTATATTTGTCAAATATATCTATGTATGCTACAGACACCAAGACACAAGTATATATATACTGTCCTATTCAATTGCTTTTAAAATCTGCTAAGAGAATAGAAAACGTTCATTTATGCTGTCTTTTATAATTACCTTTACTAATTCTTTGTTTTTTTATGTCTTGTGTCACTTTCCATCAGCCCAGAGAAATTCTTTTAGTATTTCTAAATACTAAAAGGACATTGCATTGATTCTATCTTGGCTATTGTGAGTAGAGCTTCAATAAACATGAGAATTCAGGTGTCCCTTTGACATGACGATTTTCACTCCCTTTGGTATATATCTAGTAATGTGATTGCTGGATTATATGATAGTTATTTCTAGGTTTTTTTTGAGAGATCTCCACACTGTTTTCTATAATGGCTGTACTAATTTACAGTCCCATCAACAGTGCAGAGCGGTTCCAC
>NW_007817377.1:0-893 GCF_000696425.1 Galeopterus variegatus | reverse complement strand
TCATTCATTCATTCATTCATTCATTCACTGTTTACTGAGCCTTACTGTTACGGGCTGAATTGTGTCCCCTCAAAATTCATATGTTGAAGACTCAACCCTCAGTACCTCAGAATGTGACAGTATTTGGAGACAGGGTCTTTAAAGAGGTGGTTAAGTTAAAATGAGGCCCTTGGGGTAGGCCCTAATCAATCTGACTAGTGTCAGAAGAAGAGGAGATTTGGACACACAGACACCAGGGATGTGCACACCCAGAGGAAAGGACACAGGGAGAAGATGGCCGTCTCCAAGGACAGAGGCCTCAGGAGAAACCAACCTGCCAACACCCTGATCTTGGACTTCCAGCCTCCAGAAATGTAAGAAAATAAATTTCCATTGTTTAAGCCCCTTGGTCTATGGGACTCTGTTATGACAGCCTGAGCAGACTAACACTCCTACTAAGTGCCCAGTGAGGTGCTGGGAGCTGGGAAGGAACCAGAGGGTGACAGAGCTTCTGCTTCAAGGAGTGCCTTGGGAAGGACCCTACAGGCCTCCTGAGCTGCTCCATCTACCTGCCCTGCCCCGCGGTTCCTGCTGCAGCCAGCGCCCGCAGTCGCCCACTGCACGGCCCGCAGTCGCCCACTGCACAGCCGGCTCACCTCTTATGACACATGCTCCCCACTCTGTCTGGCATGCCCTTCCTGCCCCCTACACCTGGCTGACCCTTCCTCTTATTTTAGGATTCAGCTCAGGTATCACTTCTTAAAGGAGCCCACACATCTCCTCCCCGCCACCCAGGTTGAGTTCTGCCCCCTCCACCTGTTCCCATAGTCATTTCTCTAACACGGCACTCACCAGATTGCATTATCATTGCCGGCTGGCGAGCTTGTCTCTTCCACAAAACTGTGAGATCCTCC
>NW_007817376.1:0-893 GCF_000696425.1 Galeopterus variegatus | reverse complement strand
TATAAACTAGTTGTAATAACTATAACTGAGGAAACTTGGAATATCGTTCTGATATAGGGATTAAGTTTTTCCTATAGATATTGTCTTAGTTTATGCTGCTATAACAAAATTAACCAAAATACCTGAGACTGGATAATTTATAAAAAAGAGAAATTTATTGCTCACAGTTCTGGGGTCTGGAAGTCCAAGATCAAGGCACTGGCAGGTTTGATGTCTAAGGGCCCTGATTCCATCCAGGAGGGCTCTGCACTCATGACGTAATCCCCTCATAGATGCGCCACTTCTTAATACTATCACATTGGCGATTACATTTCAACATATAAATTTTGGGGGCACATTTAGACCATAGCAGATATGGTCCAACTTTCTCTTATCCTAAACTGTTTTTTTTTTTTCCTTTTTTGTCTTTTTTCGTGACCGGTAACGGGATCGCAACCCTCGGTGTCGTGCCTGTACCGTGACTGGCAACGGGATCGCAACCCTCGGTGTTGTGCCCGCACCGCGCTCAACCAGTGAGTGGACCGGTCTCTATATGGGATCTGAACCCTTGGCAGGAGCGCCACTGCACTCCCAAGCGCCGCACTCTACCGAGTGCGCCACCGGGCCGGCCCCTAAACTGTTTTTCATGGTTGCTGTATATGCCTTATTTTCTCATTCTTTCATTGATCATTTTTCATTCTTTCTCATTCTTTCATTAATAATTGTGCTTGGGCCGGCCCCGTGGCGCACTCGGGAGAGTGCAGTGCTTAGGAGCGCAGCGGCGCTCCCGCTGTGGGTTCGGATCCTATATAGGGATGGCTGGTGCGCTCACTGGCTGAGCGCAGTGCAGGCTACACCAAGCCAAGGGTTGCATCCCCTTACCGGTCACAAAAACGACAAAAAAAAAAAAAAAA
>NW_007817375.1:0-893 GCF_000696425.1 Galeopterus variegatus | reverse complement strand
CATAATTCTTTGGACTCATTTTATAAGGGCACTAATCACCTTTTTATAAGGACTCTACCTTTATAAGGAGGCAATAACCGAATTGCCTCCCTAAAATTCCACCTCTAAATTCCAACACATTGGGGTTAGAGTTTCAACATATGCATTTTGGGAAGACACAAACATTTATTCCCATACATACATACATATTCATATATACATATATTCCAAAATAAATAAATCCTTAAATCGGGTGTTAAAACACAGCCTTTAGACCAAATCTGGCCCATGGACTACTTCTGTAGATGAATTTTATTGGAATACAACCTCCCTAATTTATTTTCACATGTCTGTGTTTGTTATGGTGCTAAAGAGCATAGCTGAGTAGTTATAACAGAACATTTGGCTTGTAAAGCCAAAAAAAAAAAAAAAAGAAAAAGAAAATTTACCTGACCCTTTGCAGAGAAAAGTTTGCTAAACTTTGACTTAATTTATAAAATTTTATCAATGTGATAATCTTTGAATTAAAATTTTTAAATTGCTCAACAGTTATCCCTGTATAATTCATACTCCACGATCTATCCAAATCATTTTTTTAAGACAAAATTTTTTCAGGTCACACACTTCCTCAAAATCCAGCAAGACAAAAATGCTCAGCATGGCATATGAGACCCTTAATATTTGTTTCTAATTCATCTTTCCAATTTTTGTTCCCCAGTTTCTTCATTCTAATTTCTAAATCCTCTGCTTCCAAAATCATAGTTCTTGTATAGTCATTTCCATTTTATACATCTTCTTTCTACCTAACTGCGGTCTTAATGGGGATCAGAACCATGTGTTTTTCATATTTATATGTCCAGGGCCTCACACAGAGTATACTCAGAATAATTGATAGATACATTATAAATAAAAAT
>NW_007817374.1:0-893 GCF_000696425.1 Galeopterus variegatus | reverse complement strand
AAGCAGGCAGGCCCAGATGTAGAGAATTAAAAAGCATCTGTACAGATGTTGGAGTGAGCGGGACTGAGGCCATGTTGGGACCTAAAACCACCTGGGTTGCAGGGGGGTGAGGGGGAGTTAAAAAAAATGACTTTTTTTCCTCCTCTCTTTCTTCTCATCCCCTGACTTTCTCATCTTGCTTGCTAAATAGAAAAATAAGGCAGTTGAGAAGCTAATCAGTACTTTGCAAAACTAACAGTTCTTCTTTGAGACTTGCAGAATTTCAAGAAGTGATCGAGGCCACATGTCTGGAAGCCAACCCTGAGCACCAGCAAAGTCAGCCAGAGCTCTGCAAACCTGCATGGAGACTTGGCAAAGAAGCTAACTCCACTCCACAGCAAATCAAAATCCTACAGAATCCTGAGATAAAGGCAAGGAGGAGAACAGAAACCAGAGGGAGCCTTGGTGAAACTTTGCACCTGACTCCCTATACGAAAACCCCACAGCTCAAGTCCCCCCCTATCCTCTTTAAAAACCCCTCGGTAAATCTGAGTTTTAGAGGTGGAGTATCCTACCATCTCCTTCAGCTAAATAAAGCTGCCTTCTTATTCCAACAATGCGACTTCTGAGTTGTTTGTTTTTTTCTGTTTGAGCCACAGGCAGCCAGACTTGGGTTCAGTAACACAGAGAAGAGGGGGGAAAACCTAAGAGGGACCGAGTGGCCAAAGCAAGTGAAGAAAAGGGCCTCAGGCAGAGGACCTGCCTTGGCTGGTGGACGGGGGAGGAGGAGCTGGCAAGGTTTGGACTTATACACTCGGACAGGAGTGAGAGTGTGTGTGCGCACGCATGGCGTGTGCACGTGTATGTGGGAGAGAGAGCACATGCCAGGGAGCAGGAGTGGGAGCACCTCTGTC
>NW_007817373.1:0-893 GCF_000696425.1 Galeopterus variegatus | reverse complement strand
GAATATCCACATCATTTTTATTTTAGAAATACTGTCAGAAATATAATAAAAGGCTGTTAAGAAGTAGCCAAATAAGAAAATAAATTAAGCTTGAATTACAACTGGTTTGCTAAAAAAAAGAAAGAAAGTTAAGCATGAACATCCATCAAAGCAGCACTTTGGGATAATTTCCTATGATTTTTTTTTTTATTATTTGAGAAATATATTCCAATATAACCAATAATAGGACCCCCAAACTACCTATTAAAAATCAAAAATATGCCAAGCAAATTCTTCGTATGAGAGTATTAGAAGTGGGGCTGATTTTTTAAAATTAAATACAGAGTTTTGTAAATAGAAAAATGAGTATTTTATAAAATATTCTACGAATGTTTCTATGCACACAAAAACTTCAACATATAGTGCACAAAAGTCTTCATTCTCTCTTGCTGTGGCCTCATTTTCAAATGCATTAACTTCATATGAATCTACAGTGACAGATATTGTCAATCTCTCATTTTGGGGGATGAGAGGGTTGTCAAAGAATACTATAAACCCTCTTATTCAACCAGCTAAGTAAATGAGCTGCAGGCAGACTCAATATGTACCAGGTACAAACTTCAGTAATTTTCCATGGAAATTCTTAATATAAAATATATCGAGGGCTGGCTCTGTGGCGCACTCAGTAGAGTGCGACGCTTGGGAGCGCAGCGGCGCTCCCGTCGAGGGTTCGGATCCCATATAGAGACCGGTCTGCTCACTGGTTGAGCACGGTGCGGGCATGACACTGAGGGTTGCGATCCCATTACCGGTCACGAAAAAAGACAAAAAGGGAAAAAATTATATATATCTTGAACTTATAATTATTTCAATTTTATATTTGTTGTTCATCATCTCCTTTATTTAGCACCTTG
>NW_007817372.1:0-893 GCF_000696425.1 Galeopterus variegatus | reverse complement strand
TGAAAGGATAAGGAAAATGTGGTATATGTACACAATGAAATACTACTTAGCCATAAAAAAAATGAAATTCTGCTACTTGCAGCCACATGGATAAGCTTAGAGAAAGTTTTGTTAAGTGAAATAAGCTAGGCACAGAAAGAGAAATACTATATGCCTTAACTCATAGATGGGAGATGCCCTAACTCATAGGTGGGAAAAAAGAAAGAAAGAAAAAGAAAGAAAAAAAGAAGAAAGACCACAGTAAAATGTTGAACTTTCAGAAGGAGAGTTACTAGATGTGGGAAATGGGAAGGGGGAGGGAAGATAGGGAGTAATTTGGTAAAGTACAAAAAGAGTATCATACTAATGATATTGATTTTATCATCACATACTGTATGAAAATACTGATAGTCAACTCTGTACCCCATAAATGTATATAATCAAAAGTAAATTAAATAAATGTTTTAGAAAAAATCAGAATGTCAGCAAAATTAAAACAATAAAAAAGAAAAACAGATGAAATGCATGACACTGTGCAAGTAAAGCGGATTATACCAAAGTGTTTCTCTCCGTGTTTGACATAGCCTCAAGAAATATGATATAAAACACTGCAGTTATCTTCGTCACTGTATTAGTACACAACAGAAAGTTTAAAAATGGGGAACCCACATAAATTAATCAGTGTAGTAGATAGCTTGTGCTGTACTCTTAAGAATATATTTCCTAAATGTGAGATTAAATATTCTATTTATATTTCTCATGTTTCCCTTTTACAGTTATAATTTTTATTTACTAAAACTGGCTTTATTGGTACATGAAGAATTTCATTCTCATTTTCAGTACATTTATAAGCCTCTTAGTTAAACATCCCATCTGATACCAAGTAATATAGCATTCACAACAAATTATATAAT
>NW_007817371.1:0-893 GCF_000696425.1 Galeopterus variegatus | reverse complement strand
CTTCTGTAGTTGAAAATATTATGCACCTACAAAGTAGGCTTATTTTATTCCTTTAATAGATCTTATATTCATTTTTCTTTATTTAAAAATCAGGTGGTGTGTCAGTTCCCAGTAATCTGTCTCATCGTCTCAGCTTCTGACCACTGCCATCCTAATAGCACTTTGTCCTGGGGAAGTAGAGGCAGGCAACAGGCACTTTCACTTTATCTGTATTATAAGGAGTTGTTTAAAAAGCAAGACTCCATTCACGTATTACTTGTGTAATTGAATACAAATAAAAAGGAAATTTCAAAAAATCAGGTGAGTTGAGGGCTGGCCCAGTGGCGCACTGTTACAGTGCGCCACTTGGGAGCGTGGCGGCGCTCCCGCTGAGGGTTCAGATCCCACATACAGACGGGTTCCTGCTCCCTGGCTGAGCGAGGTGCGGGCGCAGCACTGAGGTTTGCAATCCCGTTGCCGGTCCCCGGTCCGTTACGGGCACGACACTGAGGGTTGCGATCCGTTGACGGACACGAAAAAAAAGACAAAAAAAGTAAAAAAAAAAAATCGTAATTGAATACAAATAAAAAGGAAATTTCAAAAAATCAGGTGAGTTGAATATTTTGTTTCTCTTTCTTTGAAGAAGTCCAAAACAGTTAAATGCAGTTGCTTTTACGTGTTTATGGCTCTCTTTTTTCTCAGAATCTATGATCTTGGATAGAAAAAAGAAATTTAAAAAAGTTTATCATGCTTGCTATAATAGACTATAAAATACCAGCAATTCAAGTCCTCCAACCTAGTGTGTCTTTTGCCCTGGGTTTTAGGAGATTCTCTCAGCTGCAGGATGGGCCATGGGGCAGGTGGGAGGGTAGCAGAGTGGGATCTGAAGTCAGTCTTATTTTGTTGGTCAGATT
>NW_007817370.1:0-893 GCF_000696425.1 Galeopterus variegatus | reverse complement strand
TCTATGCTGCGTTTGGCTGGTGGAGTTCCTTTGAGATGGTTTCTGTGCCTTTTTGGAATATTTTCATCCGTCTTTGAGCACTTCCTTACTTTCTGGCTGAACAAGTTGTTATTCTCTCCTTGTGTTTTCCTTGCACCAGCCCTGGATCAACCAACTCTGGTTCCCGTCAGAGAAGGAATGGCCTTTATATCCCAGATCTTGGTTGCTAGGAGAGCTCATTGCTATTGGGGTGTCACTGCTCCTAGGGCCTCTCAGTGGACAGAATTAGGAAATATAGTGTATATATACCAGCGAGCACACACATGCACACACATACACACACACACACACAAGCCCATACATCTAAATCTATATGTGTTTGTGTAACTATATGTATAGATTAAAAACCATGAATTCAATACGATTCCTGTTCAACACTGCAGATTTCCTTTTAGCATTCCTTTGTCTCTGACAGTGAGAAACCTGGCTCTCGTTATCCTTACTATGTCTCCTTATCTGCTGAGTCCTGTCCTGTATGTAGCCAGTCTCCTAGTGCTGCTGCTGCCCTTTGTGTGAATGCCCTACTCACCTACGTGGGCTCCAACCCTGAGGGTCTGCTCCCAGCCCTCCTTACCCCTTCATCTTGTTTGGGTTCTGACTCAGCACTAGGCTCCTCCACCCACTCCTCTGACATAGATCTCTACCTCTCTTGTCCAGTATTTTGGATTGAATTGAATTACTTAGGAAGGAAGGAAGGGAAAGTAGACACCTGATTATTTTCGATTCAGCACTGGACAGTATATAAGAAATTACAGAAATTTAAGATCTAGGATTGGTGGTGGTGATGATGATAATGATGATGGTATTTCCAGAGAAACATTATGCTTACTTCTGTTGTGACAGAATATAAGACA
>NW_007817369.1:0-893 GCF_000696425.1 Galeopterus variegatus | reverse complement strand
CTCTTAAGTCGTACAGCTAAGAGATGACAATTCAGGATGTAAATTCAGGTTACTCTGTCTCTGGAGCCCTGTTTCTCTCTATAAGGGCCATGGATGGGCACTATAGTTTAGGAAAGGCACTCAGTCAACATCAGACTCCTAAATTAGTCCCTGCTTGTGTCTTCCAACCTCCCAAGGCCAGCCATGATGTCAGGTTAAACCGTTCCCAACATATCTTACCTTTCACTGAATAGTGGAAAAAACAAACACAGAAGGAATGACTCTAAATATAATTTGGCGACTAAAACCCACACAGACAGAGTGTCCTTTGCCCACTGCCTAGGGAAATTACACTGGAAGTTGGTTAGTTTTTTCCTCTACACTGCTGTCCTTGGGAATTTATCTCAAACAAATCATTTTCATTGCCCATGTGAATGAATCCAACTCAAACAAGCTGTAGCAGGATGCAGGTGAGAAAGTCAGCTGACCTTGCAGCCGCTGGCTTTAAAGATCAACACCAGGTCAGGTTACCAGCTGACACGAGCCCCTACCAGTTGTGCTGGACAAGGTTAGTCACACTTGCCTGGAGTTGAACTAACAGGAATGCCAACTGGATTGGGTGGAAGAGTTATCCAGATCGTCTGATACAGATGGCATCAAAGGATCAGGAAAAATTCATAGCCGGGAACCATATTTCATTGATTAAAAGTAACACTTTTATTCCCCCACATTTTAACATCTCAGAAATTGGGATGTATTTTATAATTGATGATGTTTCAATTTTTTTTTCTTTTTTTTTTAAAAAAGAAGACCGGTACAAGGATCTTAACCCTTGACTTGGTGTTGTCAGCATCACGCTCTCCCAAGTGACCTAACCGGCCATCCCTATATAGGGATCCGAACCCTTGGCCTTG
>NW_007817368.1:0-893 GCF_000696425.1 Galeopterus variegatus | reverse complement strand
GCCAAAAGGAGACCAACAGCATTGAGGCTGTGGTGTGAGTTCAAAAACAAACAAGTGGAAAGTGCCCAGGGATAAAATGGGTTCCAATCGATGAGCAGCAGTGCCGCTGACCCTGTGGTAAAAAGCTGCCTTTTGTAAGAATCTCTGATTGTGGGGGATGGGGCCTGCAGCTTGTGAGCTTAGAGGCCAACTTAGACCATTCAAACACAGTATTGTTTTCTCTGGGGTATAAGGCTTACTGTGATTCCAGACCTGTCACCATGGCAGCGGTGGGGGAGGGGAGGAAAGGAGGAACAGATGGGGGTCACCAAGGTCCTAATTCTCATGCAAGGGCCCCCCTTGCTTACCCCTTTCTCTTTGAGGAGTCCAGTTTTGTGCTGCATCTTCTTTCATGACCCCACTAGTGTCAATCCAATTCAATATAATATCTTCTTGAGTGCCTACTATGTGTGGATCTTTCACTTCTAATTAACATTAGCGTCTGCTAAAACACCCAACCTGTGCTTGGTTATGGAAAGCTGAAAAAAGGAAAAAGACCTAGTTTCCACACTTTTGAAATTTATGTTTTTCTATTCCCAAACTATATGGCTCTACAGATTAAAAACACACGTTTGAAATAGAATGAAGTATGTGAATTTGCTAGTCATCCCCAAATGCTAATCTTATATCACAATTAGAAAGAATGAGGTAGTCCTTTAGCATCCTTAGGGTTACTGTGATAGTTTTCCTCTTTCTAGGTTTGCGCCTGTGTATAACCGCTAAGTCAATCTTTCTGAAACATACTTCAGCCATGATGTTATCCTGACTACCTTGAATGGTGATCTGATCCAACACCATTAGCTTGGAATTCAAGATCTGCCACAGCTGATCCCATCCCACCTGCAAATCTTCCT
>NW_007817367.1:0-893 GCF_000696425.1 Galeopterus variegatus | reverse complement strand
GCTGCTGCCACCACAGATATGCTCATGCCCGCAGGGGACGCTGGCTGCCACCCTTCTGGCACATGAATTCCACACAACCCCACTTCTTTAATGCTCTGTCCTTCAACTCAAGGTCTAGGATGGCCCACTTTACAATAAATATCATTTGAACACTTACTTTGTACTAGACATTGTACTACCCATTTTTTATATGTTGCTTGTTAATCCTCATAGCCCAATAAGCAAGGTGTAGTTTCTGCATTTTGCTAAAAGGTAAATGTCAAAGAGATAATGGACTTGTTCAAAGTCTCCCAGCCATTAAGTTGTGGAATCCAAATGCCAGCCCACATTGGTTTAGGACCAGGTCAGCATGAGGCATTAAATGCTAGAAAGTCAAATGTAGTCAGGTCAAGCCAAGGTTCAAATGTAGAGAGGACCAAGTACAGAAATCAATGTTACTGGACTACGAGGTCAGTCCCTCGAGCCCCAAACTGCCAAGACTAGGGTAGGAGGAAAGGGCTTTATTACTTGCAAGTAAGGAGAGTACTGGGGATCACTCCCAAAGTAGTATCTCCCTGAAGAAGGAAATAGTGTCATCTTACATAGCCCAAGTTCCTGCCTAACTTCCTACCCAAGTTATCCTTGAGGTCCTCTCACATACATGAAGAATAGGAGCTTGTTCAATTTGAATTAGTTGACTGCGGGACTAATTAGTCAGTTCTGAAGACAAATTGACATTTGGGCCAGGAAGGAAAATGGCCTTTGGGCAATTGCAGTACTTCAGGAAGTTGTCAGAGGGGCTAAACCTTAAGCCCTCAGCCAGTACAGGTGAACTGAGATTTCCCCTTTGCAGTTGAAGCATGACATAAAATAGGGTCAAGAAGGTTGTGGAAGTCCTGGCTCCTTTGGCACAG
>NW_007817366.1:0-893 GCF_000696425.1 Galeopterus variegatus | reverse complement strand
TATCTATTTATTTGTATTTAATAATTTGACACCCTTTTATTTAAATGCAAAAGGTAAGGCCTCAAAGATTTTAAAAGATAGTACTTCCATCACAAATTTGGTGCAGAAAATATTTTATAAAGAAAAAAAATTAAAACATTAAAAGTAAGAACTCCTTCAAAGACATCATGAAGAAAGGGAAAAGGCAAGCTGCAGTGTGGGCAAAAATGCTCACAGTCTCCAACATACAATCTCCAATCGCCTTGTGTCTACACAAGTAAAACAGGAAGGACTCCATTCCATCAACAGCAAAATGAAAGTAAAGGCATAACCCATGAATGTGGGGAAATTGTCTTTAAAGAAAAAATAATTTGTGATTTGAAATTACTAAAATTATAATAAGAGTATCACAATTTTAGGATGATAAAAGAATTAGAAGCCTGTGAAATACTGGAAGATTCTGAAAAATAAGCTGGTGCATCCCTGCCTTTAATCAGTTGATAGTTCTGATAAGCCATAAGACATAAGCAAAGCTGGGAAGAAACCTGAAAATCTTGCTTCTTCCAAAGTTATGCAGTGATTGTAAAATGCCATATGAATCCCTTCTTTGAGTGATGACCTCTTTATTACCACTGCTGCCCAGATTCACCTTGCTGTTTTCATTCACTACTATAAATACCCAATGGCTACAATGCCCACACCTCATGACATCACCCAATTTTTAGGTATTACCCTCTTCTAATTCCAGCTCAGAACAGAATCTAGTCTAGTCTGTTTCTCTTAATCTCTCCTCGGAATCTCTCAGCACAAGACCCAAACTTAGGAAAGATCCTTCCCTTCTGCTACTGTGAGGCAGCAATCCAGTGTTCCAAAGTGTCTTCCTTTGCTGCATCAAATCCAAATCAATAAATCTG
>NW_007817365.1:0-893 GCF_000696425.1 Galeopterus variegatus | reverse complement strand
CAAATTTTCCATGTCTTTGCTCACTAAAGTGGAAACTCCTTAAAAGGAAGACCTTACTATTCTTTTTCTTTTGTAAAGAAATTTTTATTGCCCAGTATGCTGCTTTATATACTGCTGAAGAGAAATAAATTGACTTGAAATTTTTTTACATTTTACATATTCAATCAATATATTTAGCATATGCCACCTTCTATCATTAATCTTCTTTTTTTGGTTTTTGCTCCCTGACTAGATTATAAGCAAGTTCAGAGCACAGAGGCATTTAGTGCCCTGAACACAACAGGTTCTCGACATGTTTATGAATGTAATAGGCTTTTAAGGATTTATTGGTTCCTTATAGGATAAATTGACATTAAATATATGAAGTTTTTATTCCCTTGAATAAAATGTATGTGGCATATATTGAGGGCAGCAAAACCAATGTCACTTGAAACAGTAAAGAAATATAAAGTTCAAATGGAAAATACATTTGCATGGCTCAAATGCTTGTTCATCAGTGAGTTGAAAGGATATGATTTACTTGTCAGATGACATGTCATAAAAATAAAATGGTGGCAATTCTGACACTTTATATCACAATAGTATAAACCTAATTTCTGTTTGCATATCCTACATATACAACTACTTCCTCACAGTTGGCCACTGTGGCTTACCTGAGATGGTCCTTTGGAAATTAGCCCATTGCAAACCAGCCTCTGAACAGTTTTATCTTTGACCCTAGCACTTAGAGATTAATGTACTGTACAAAACTTGAGAATTAAAAAGAGACAAAAAAGAAAAAGAAAAAATTCTGTATTTCATATATTTATTTATTCAGAATTGTAACCTGAGAATTACGTTTTCCATCTCCTTCAAAGTAATCTCTATTTAGTCTATTTGAGAAGGAAGGGACT
>NW_007817364.1:0-893 GCF_000696425.1 Galeopterus variegatus | reverse complement strand
TACCATTTTCCATAAAGGCTGCACCATTTTGCAATCCCACCAACAGTGTATGAGAGTTCCTGTTTCTCTGCAACCTCATCAGCACTTAATCATTCTCTGTCTTTTGGATATTATCCATCCTAACTGGAGTGAGATGATATCTCAAAGTGGTTTTGATGTGCATTTCCTGAATGCTGAGTGATGTCCAGCCAATATCCTTGATGAATATAGACTCAAATCCTCAATAAAATACTAGCTAACAGAGTACAGCAACACATACACAAAATTATACACCATGATTAAGTGGGATTAATCCCAGGGATGCAAGGTTGGCACAACATATGCAAATCAATAAATGTGATACACCACATCAATAAAAGCAAAGACAAAAGCCATATGATCATCTCTATAGATGCTGAAAAAGCATCTGACAAAATTCAACATTCTTTCACAATAAAGACTCTTTACAAGTTAAGTATAGATGGAAAGTATTTCAACACAATTAAAGCCATATATGATATGCCCACTACCAATATCATCCCGCTCTTAAGCTTTTCCCTTAAGAACAGGTGCTAGCTGGCCAGTTAGCTCCCTTGCTTAGAGCATGGTGCTGGTAACACCAAGGTCATGGATTCAGATCCCTGTACTGGCCAGCCAACCAAAAAACAAACAAACAAACAAAAAACAAAAAAAAAACAACCAAAAAATGAGCAGCCAGAACAGTAACTAGACAAGGATGCCCACTCTCACCACTCCTATTCAACATAGTGTTGGAAGTATTAGCCAGAGCAATTAGAGAAGAGAAGGAAATAAAGGGCATCAAGACTGGAAAAGATGAAGCCATACTGTCCCAGTTTGTGGATGACATGATCTTGTACATTGAACTGCCTAAAGCCTCTACAAAAATACCTCTT
>NW_007817363.1:0-893 GCF_000696425.1 Galeopterus variegatus | reverse complement strand
ATAGACTTGTAAGTTGATTCTATTTTTTGGTTATAGTAATAATACTGTGATAAAAAATCTTATAAACATGAGTATATTTTATGTACATATGCCTATATAGAGGTAGGGCAAATTTTAGAAGTTAAATTGCTGGGTCAAAGGATTTCTGCATTTTTAATGCTGAAAGATGTGTCAAAATTAACAAAAAATTTACAAGAAAATTGCACTTCTAAAAGAATGAGTGTCTTATTTCTAATATTTTCATCAAAACTGTATTTTAAACTTTTGATCACTGCTATTTTAAATATTCTATTTTTTATATTAAGCTTTTTAACTTCTGTGAAAATAAAAATAAAAAATGTGTACCCTAAATTTCTAGGGCTGATGAAGTGTCCTGGGCTGGATATTAATTCATTTGCGGAAACTTTCAAGCATATATTATTACTCACTATTATACTTACTAAACTTTTGGCAGTTGATTCTCTTCTGTAATTTTATTATTTGTCCTAGTATCATTAAAAGATATACTGTTTATGAGTTCCTTTAATTCATTAAAAGATATATTGTTTATGAGTTCCTTTAATTTTTGCACCTCAGATTTACATCTCTTGTCCAAGTCAGTATTTATGTGCAAGTCTTCTTCATTAATAACACAAAACTGATATGTATTCTCTCTTTGCTTTACTGTTAAGAAAGTTAATTAAATTTGAAGTCTGCCTTTAGTAAATATAGGCTTTTTGGTATCTATCACTACATACCAACTTCTATTTGCAATGCTACATTTTTCTTTACCTTGAAATATATGTGTTTTTTACAATAAAAATATAGTAAAAAATATGCTTTTAAAAATATATGGTGGGGAGATGTATAAGTATGCTTTAAGCATATACTTTTACATATATGCATATATGTAT
>NW_007817362.1:0-893 GCF_000696425.1 Galeopterus variegatus | reverse complement strand
GCATGATTTAATTTTCCAAGGCTGACTTTTAGTCCTGTTCCAAAGTGTCAGTAAAATTTGTGCAGAAATTCTTGACTGTGCAGAAAGAAAAATACTTTCTCTACAGTCCCACCCTATGTCTTTAGCTACTATAAATAGCACAGGAGCAAAAATTTGATATAAGAAAATGAAGAAACCTTGATAAAATGAAAACACACCCAATAAAATACATACTTAAACTATTTATAAAATCATTTCAAAGCCCACTCCAGAGAGTTGCGTGAATAAAAGATAATGTACTATTTTATTTGAATTTATTTCTATTATAGAATAGAGCACTCTTCTTTCAGACAATTGATAAAATTATTTTCATAATTATTTTAAACATTTCATAATTTGATAATATTAAAAAGACATGCAGTCTCATATAACTTAGTATTATTTATAGTTTTATTGTTTTAGTACATTCTTTAATAGATAAAATAACTTACTGTTCAAGAAGAGAATATCCCTAAGGCACAATAGAGTTATCAGGTATATCACTCTTTGAGGAGTCTTAAGCAAATAAAAGTCAGAGCACATAGATTTCTGCATTGCAATGTGATCCCCATATAAATACAGTACTAACATTCCTCATCAAAGAAAAAGTCTTTGAAAAGTAAATTTTCAAAGTTTTGAAGAATATCTTTAAAAAAAGTCAAAAATTAAAAAAAATAAATAATGCAATAAAAAGACAGAAAAACACTTGGTTTTTGTAATAGTAGTACGATTTTTGTGTTTGTATCTGACGTTATCCCAATAATTCAAATATATTGTAGGCATTTCTTAGATGCTTTTTTTTTGTGTGTGTGTGTCATATCCGGCCTTCAGGCAGTGGAGCCATCATGATGGAATAAAAGTAAACAATAAATTGC
>NW_007817361.1:0-893 GCF_000696425.1 Galeopterus variegatus | reverse complement strand
TCCTCGAGTTTACATTTGGACCTGTTCAGCTTTTCATAGGTTGCCTCCAAGCTTTGTGCTTCTGTTGACTCCTTCTCAAAGCTGGCATCCTTCACAGCTGACTCTAAGCCTTCATACTCCTCTTGAACAACGCTAAGTTTGTCAAGTAGTTTACACTTTTCTTCAATTAGTCCAGAAAGCTCTTCAGCCAGCTTTTTCTCTCTTCCTACATAAAGCCAGCTTCTAACTGATTGAACACTTCTCCACAAAAACAAGAGAAGAAAAGACCCAGCAATAGCTGCACATATCACCAATTCCCATGGAAAACCAAGGCCCAGTCTCAGGTCTTCAGGCAATGCTGCCACAGTCCTGCACAGCTTTACCAGGACCAGCCCCAAGTACGGCTGACGGGCAGCTCCGGGCACCTCCATGTCTCCGAGACTGTTCTGGTTGTGGCCGCGGTAGCCACCAGCAGCTGAGACAGCTCTGCGTTCTGTTGGAAATGCAAACTGGCCCCGGCGACAGCAGCAGACACAGTGCAGCCAGCCGTGCGGGGATCCGGGGAGCACTGGCTCCCACCGGCCTCAGGTTACCCCCACAAGCACCCTGGTAACCAGGCCCCTTTGTGATGTCACTTCCACCACACAGTTCCGAGCCCGCCCCCACATGAGCCTGTGACAAATGCTGTACTCACCACCCTCAACCTTGGCTTGGTTTTGGCCAGGCCACCGCTGGATTTGAATCCATGTTTATAACATGTAATGATTAAATCTGGGTAATCAGCATACTCATCACTCAAATATTTTTCTTTTTTTTTTTTGTTGGGAAAACATAAAATTCTCTCTTTTAGCTGTTTGAAATCATCTAATAAATGTGTGCTGACTCTAGTCACCTTACAAAGCTATAGATCACTA
>NW_007817360.1:0-893 GCF_000696425.1 Galeopterus variegatus | reverse complement strand
ACAAGTTCAAAATTAAACACACTGTTTCCTCCCCTAATCTGCCATATCTTCCTGCTTCTCAGTTAAAGGTCACAAGCCAAGCCCTGGAGTCACCCCTGACACTTCAGTCTCCCACACCACCCTATATCCAATCCGTTAGGAAGTTCTGGCAGGTATGGCTATGTGTTTGTATAAACAGAATCCAACTGTTTATCCCAACTTCCACCAAGAGACCTTGGGCAGGAGGTCCAGATACAAGGCTACCGTGGCAGTCCCAGTCCTGGAGCTTTGTCCTCCCACTTCTCCTTGTCCCCGCCCCCACCTATTCTCCACACAGCGCTCAGTGATTCTATTAAGACATAAGTCAGATCCTACCACTCCTCTACTCAAAATCATCTTTTCAGTGGGCTCCAAGGCCCTAAACTATGTAGCCCCCCATTTTTTTCCCTCACCCCTATTCTCTCCTTCCTATTCACTCCACTCCAGCCACCCTGGACTCTTTGAAGTTTCTAGAACACACCAGGCCAATACTCCTGCCTCAAAGCCTTTGCACTTTGCTATTCTCTGTGCCTGGAAATTTCTTCCCCCAGATATCTTCATTATTTATTATCTTCCCCCTCCAGTGTGTAAGCTCCAGGAGGACAGGGAGTCTTTGGTCTGATCTGTTCATTGCTGAATCCCCAGTGCCTAGAAGAGTGACCAGCATGAAACAGTTGCTCAATAAGTGGTTCAGTAAGTAGAGATAGTCATCAGAGACCTTTCCTTCTGTTTTGCACCTGAGGGTCACTTTTAGAGACCACAGAGAGGATGCAGAGAACATGCACACCTGTAATTAGATGAGTGGGTCTACATTAAAACATAAATATATGCCAAATATTTAAATATCTAAAATTTCTTTAAGTGAAGCAATTATA
>NW_007817359.1:0-893 GCF_000696425.1 Galeopterus variegatus | reverse complement strand
GGGCACCAAAAAACTAAGTAATCAAAATAAATAAAATTTTAATGAAATATCTTTTAAAAATCCAAATTAATGCAAAAAATCCCTGATGAACAAAATATCTAAATTTCAAATAAAGGCAGGAATTGGAAACAATCACGATGTCCTTCAGTATGTGAATGGATGAATAAACTGTGGAACACCCAGACAATTCAGCAATAAAAAGACATGAGCTATCAAGCCATGTAAAGATATAGAGCAACCTTAAATGCATACAGCTAAGTGAAAGAAGCCAATGCGAAAAGGTGACAGACTGTGCAATTCCAACGATATGACATTTTGGAAAAGGCAAAATTACGAAGACAGAGAAAAGATCAGTCGCTGCCAGGGACGGTGAGGGGAGGGGAGGGAGGGATGAACAAGTGGAGACCAGAGGAATTTCAGGGCAGCGAAACGATTCTGCATCATCCCATAAGGACAGAGATGTGCCATTGTACTTTTTTTCAAACCCATAGAATTCACACCAAGAGGGAACCCTAGTGTAAACTATGGACGTTAGTTAATACTAGTGTATCAACACTGTTCATGAATTGTAACATATGTATCACATTAATGCAAGATGTAAATAATGGGGAAAACTGTGCAGAGGAAGAGAGGAAGTATGGGAACTCTGTATTTTTGGTTCAGTTTTTCTGTAAATCTAAAACTGCTCTCAAAAATGAGGTCTGTTACTTTTTTAAAAACTCAAAATTAAAATAAGAAATTCATGATGAACAAAATATCAAAATTTCAATTGAAGACAGGATCCATGGTCCAGGATTAGGGTGAGGTCAGCGAGATACTCATTTTCAAGGTTGTGCAAGTTCAAGGTCAGATTCTGCACTTTCTGAGCTGGAAGAGTCTCTAGAAACCACTGA
>NW_007817358.1:0-893 GCF_000696425.1 Galeopterus variegatus | reverse complement strand
AAACCCTAAAGAAGAGAATAGAGATAGTGTAGGAGGGACAATATTTGTAGAAATAATGCCCAGAGAGTTTTCAGATTTAATGAAGGGTGCAAACTGTTTGATGAAAGAAACAAATTCACAGATACAAGAATCACAATATACACAGAGAAGGAAAAATAGAGACTTGATGTCTTAGCATGTCATAGTGGAACTTCAGCACACCAGGCAAAAAGAAGACCTATTTCACATAGTGGAAGCAGTGAAATGACTCTAAGGAGAAGAAATTTTAAGAGAGAACTGACTGGTAAGAAAGAGTAAACCATACAGCCTTGCTCAAGAAGAGCAAAAGTCAGTGAGCTCGAGTAAAATTTACAAAAGAAGTGGTGGAAACGGTGCTTGGAAGGTTAGGTAGGAGGTCCTGGGGAGAAGTATGTTTCCTATTTTCTAATGGTGATTAGAAGCCATTGGAGAGTTTTGAGCCTGTGAGCAGCGTAAATGAATTCATGATTTAAAACGGTCACTCTTGTTTGCCAATGACATTTCAGACAAGGGTCTAGAATCCAGAACATATGAGGAGCTCAAATGACTCAACAGCAAATAAACAAATAACCCAAGAAAAAAATGGGCAAAGGTCCTGAACAGATATTGCTCAAAAGAAAACATAAGGCCAACATGCACATGAAAAAGTGCTCAAAATCACTAATCAGCAGGGCAATGCAAACTAAAACCACAGTAAAATATCATCTCACTACAGTTAGTACACCTGTTATCAACAAGACAAAAAATAACAAATGCTGGCGAGGATGCAGAGAAAAAGGAATCCTCCCACATTGCTGGTGGGACTGCAAATTGATACAGTCATTGTGGAAAACAGTACGGAGGTTCCTCAGAGAACTAAAAATAGATCTATCCTA
>NW_007817357.1:0-893 GCF_000696425.1 Galeopterus variegatus | reverse complement strand
TGAGAGACATAGTGCTGCAGAATGCCCCATCAATGTCCTTTGGGTCACTGATGGCCATACTAGCCCCATACATTGGTCATCTTATACATGAGGTAACGACCATGATAGCCAGCTTGGGTGAAGTAGATGATAGGAGACAAGCAAAAGGGGTTCGAAAGGTGGATTAGACCAAACCCCCAAGAAATGCTCAGGATTTTATCCCAAAGGGACCAAGCAAGACTAGCCCTGAGCAGATGTGGCTTGACTTGCTTGCAGCAGGGTTTGACAGGAAGAAAATTGACCAGCATACAAATTCAGTTCTCTTTCCTTGTGGCAGCAATTGCACCCTGAACGGCATTTTGCTAAATGTCTGGAAACAGGTAGCAAGGTACGTTCAGTAGATTTAAAAGACTTTTTGATTGCTCCTGAGGGGGTGGATGAAATGTTCCATTTCGATTAGGGAGCAGGCCAAGGTGCTTGTCTTTTGGGGGTAGGCGAGGACCAGAGGCCTCATGTTGAGTTGGCAGTGATGAAGCTGATGCACTGGCTAAGGTAAGATGGCTGGAGAGAACTCCAGCAGCTGATGTAGCTGTGTGGCTACATTGGAGAATGCAGCATACTGGCTGCAAGGCTGGGTGCCACATAAACCCAAGAGAAAAAATGCCCCTGATGAGCAGATGTGCTCCTGAGGAGCAGACAAGTGCTCTGATGGGCAGATGACTCCTGTGAGAGTGCTCCTGACACAGTGGCAGGTGGATCTTGTGGAATCACTGCAAAGTCAGCGAGTTACTGGTCTTCTGTTTGTATGGCCTTGTGGGGCCCCAGACCAGGAATAGATACCTATTCCTGCAGCCATTGTTTTTCAGGATGGCAAACTGGCATGTATCTTGCCAGAGGGGTGAGAACTTCCCCTA
>NW_007817356.1:0-893 GCF_000696425.1 Galeopterus variegatus | reverse complement strand
ATTTCTTAATCTTTCTGTGTCTTTTTGTTACTTTGTCTCTTAAGAGTCAGTTATTTTGTAGAATTCCCTCCTATTTGGCCTTGTCTGAGGATATTATGATCTGGTTAAGGTTTTACTGGCCAGAATTCTTCCTGATGCACCACACGAAGTCAACATGCCTCATTACTGGTCATTTTAACTTTGATCTCTTGGTGGAGGTAACTTTTACTTTTAACCAGCTGAATTAAATGAAGAAAATGATCACTGCTTCAATCTTCCTTTTAAAAAATTTTCAGCAGTACATATGTCTCCTAATTAGATGCTATGTTAATTTAAGCCAATTATAAAGTATAATTAGCTCTCACTAGATTCTAGATGCTAATAAAGTAAAATATATAAATTTTTATACTAATTAAAAATCAGTAATACAATAAAATAAAAATATTAATTCTTCTCATACTTTGTTTTATTGTTCATGTGGAAATGGAAAATAAAGTTTAGCTACATTATAGAGAAATACAAATTTAATTTATAAGGCTGAGTATTGAGCTATTAAAAATATTGTGACATGTAAGGGATATTTGCACAGAAATTTTCTTTGTTGCTGCTGCTTCAGATGCTTTTAAAACTAGGATATCCATTTTACTGCTAAAATGTGACTCATGGGGCCGGCCCCGTGGCTCACTTGGGAGAGTGTGGCGCTGGTAGCGCCGAGGCCGCAGGTTCGGATCCTATATAGGGATGGCCGGTGTGCTCACTGGCTGAGCGTGGTGCTGACCACACCGTGCCAAGGGTTGCGATCCCCTTGCCGGTCAAAAAAAGAAAAAAAATGTGACTCATGACCTGTACTTTCTTTCTTTTTTTTTTTTTTTGTCTTTTGTCTTTTTCCGTGTCCGGCAATGGGATCGCAACCC
>NW_007817355.1:0-893 GCF_000696425.1 Galeopterus variegatus | reverse complement strand
GGTGAGAGATCCACATTCTACTGCCTGCTCACTTCGAGATAAACTTGCTTGTAAAAGCTCAACCTCCAGTGAGTGTTTTTGGCAGAGATATACAACACACTTTTCAGGCCTGTTTGTATGCCATTTGCAGTGTGATTTGGCATCTAATTTCCGAAAACAAACTCTTTTGAGCTCTACCTCTGTTCTAACTACCCCAACTTTGGTTCAGTGTGTTATGCTGGATTCTAAGTGGAGAGCTTTCTGACGCTTTTTCAGAGAAATTTTGAAACAGAATTCTCACAAGCCGTTTCCACCATAGGTTCAAATGGGCTTCCCAATGGAAATAGAAAACCTGATTTCCTACAGTCTAGATGTGAAAAGCACATTCTGCTGCCTGCTTCCTTAGAGTTACACGTCCTTTTCAAAGCTCACCCTCGAGTGAGTATTATTGGTAGAGATATACAACACACTTTTCAGGCCTGTTTGAATGCCATTTACAGTGTGATTTCGCATCTAATTTCCGAAAACAAACTCTTTTGAGCTCTACCAGTGTTCTAACTTCCACAAGTTCGGTTCAGTGAGTTATGCTGGATTCTAAGAGGGGAAGCTTCTCTGACGCTTTTGCACAGAGGTTTAGAAACAGAATTCTCACAAGCCATTTCCACCATAGGCTCCAATGGGCTTCCCCATGGAACTTGCAAACCTGAATTGGTACAGTCTAGATGTGAGTAGCACATTCTGCTGCCTGGTGCATTGGAGTTACACTTGCTAGTCAAATCTCACCCTCCAGTGAGTTTTTTTCTACATATATACAACACAATTTTCAGGCCTTTTTGAATGCCGTTTACAGTGTCATTTCGCATCTAATTTCCGAAAACAAACTCTTTTGAGCTCTACCTCTGTTCTAACTACCA
>NW_007817354.1:0-893 GCF_000696425.1 Galeopterus variegatus | reverse complement strand
CACCTGCCTTACTTAACTTAAATCCCCAGAACATGCCCTGGAGATACTGATCCACTGGTTGATCTAGAGGCCTGGATCTACAATTTTAATAAGTTCTCCAGGAGGATGAGTTACAGTTGGATATTGGCCCTTGATTTAACAAAGTATTCTAGATGCTCAAGTAAAAATCTAATTCTCATATTTTCACTCTGGTGACAAAATCTTCATACCCTTTTGAGAAGGGAGAAAAGACTCTTGCATTGAGAACTTCAGAAAAGTTTTGGCACGGGCCGGCCCGGTGGCGCACTGCTATAGTGCGCTGCTTGGGAAGCGCAGCGGCGCTCCCGCCGAGGGTTCGGATCCCACATACAGACCGGTTCCCGCTCACTGGCTGAGCGAGGCACGGGAGCAACACCGAGGGTTGCGATCCCGTTGCTGGTCCCGGTCCGGTACGGGGGCGACACTGAGGGTTGCGATCCGTTGCCGGACACGGAAAAAGGAAAAAAAAAAAAAAGAAAAGAAAAGTTTTGGCAGTGGAGTTATATGTCCATGGAAATCTATTCTCCCTTCGCCCACAATAGCTGTAGCTGTGATGTGATTCCCCAGTCAGCCACTCTTACAGACAGGTGAGCCATGTGATTAAGCTCTCACCAACAGCATAGGTGTGAAAGCAATGCATCCCGTCTCTGCTCAGTGCATTTACGAAAGAGTTCGTGCTTCTTCCTCACTCTTTCCCCTCTTCATGAGGCTTAGATAGTGACGATAAAAAACACTTAAAAACCATGTTTTAAAGTTGGAAGAGCTGCCATCAGCCTATCCCCAAGTGACTGTCACTTGCTGACATACATTGCTATCCCTGGACTGTTAACTAAGTGGGAAATCAACTTCTATGTATTAAAACCTCTGAAATATTG
>NW_007817353.1:0-893 GCF_000696425.1 Galeopterus variegatus | reverse complement strand
GACTTTTAAATATTTATTATACGGCTTAGTTCTACCTCTCTATGTATCTATCTATCTCATCTATTTATCATATAAGGATGGGTTCAAGCCGCATTGGCCTCCTTGCTGTTCTTTGCACGTGCTAAGCATGCTCCTGCCTTTCAGGGTCTTTTTTATTTCTGGTTTGCCAATGGTTAGGGCCTTGAAAATCTTCATCTGGCTCTGGGATGTAAGGAAGGCTAAAGCCAAATGGTATGGGGTGGATGTCATTCTTTTAACATATTGTAGCATGACCATACTCTGAGAACATGAGCAGACAGTCATTATTTCAACAAATACATATTGAGGTCCTCCTATGAGCTAGGTACTGTACTAGGTGCTGGGGAATTCAATGATGAATAAGATGTTGTGCTCAAGATAATCTGTCAGTATACCTGAAGTTTGTGTACCTGTGTTGCGGGGGTGGGGAAGGAAGTGGGGAAGAGATGGAGATAAGAGCTGGTTTTTGGAGAAGGAAGTACGTGAGCTAGGCCGTGGATGGGCTTGAATGGGTAGAGATGGCAGGGATCAATGGACTTACTTTGCATGTAAGATGTAACAAATTGGTGTATCAGATTCAACTTTTCAGTGTCATTAACAAGAATGAGGATATTATACTTCTCAGAATTCTCCATGTATCTGGGTTCCAACTTGGACCCAGCTGTCGTAGAAAGGATTTTGTTGGAGGCATCTATCTAGGTCTTGTCCTGGTCTCCTCTCTTTTCTTACTGGTAATCACAAAAGAACACCGAAAAATCTCATTCATGACTACAATTTTCCTTTCAGATGTTTTACTGAAAGAAAGAAAGCCACTATTTTTTTTTTTTTCCCCCTTTTTGTCTTTTTTACTGACCGGTAACGGGATCGCAACCCTC
>NW_007817352.1:0-893 GCF_000696425.1 Galeopterus variegatus | reverse complement strand
TGCCGATATTCTTCAGTCTTCAAGTTGGGGTGGGGGCCTCTGAGATATGAGCAAAAATACAGTGCAGATTTTAAGCTCCAACACTCACTAGCTATGTGAATCTGAATAAGATAAACTCTCTGAACCTCAATCACTACATTTTAAAAATAGAAATAAATGGACTGCATTAAGATGCTGTATAAATTACATTATATGATGTCAGTCCCTCTGACACAGAGCCTGGAACCTAGTAGATACTGGCTGTTTCCTTTGCCCCTTCAATTGATGAGGATACAAGTGAGTAACTATGTCTAAGAGGAAAGAGATTTAGGGGCTTTTAAAGATGGATATTATTACTATTATTATTCATTATATTTTGGATGGTAACTGGAGATCCCAACAATGGGCATTAGCCAATTCTGATGTGTGACCTGGATAGGGTCCTCAGTTTGTATGTTTAGCTACACTATTATTTAACATTATAGACATGCATAAATTTTGACTATCCACTTATATCACCCAAATAAATAAGAGACTGATTTAACGGGGAACGCTGAATAATCCTTTAAAATTAAGAAGTATTCTTAGCTTAGGTTCACCTAAGTTGACAAATTCACATACTTTGCTGGCTCACGTAGCTCTCTTTAAGCATCTGAGATCCAGTACACAGGAAATGGTATCCTATGTTCTAGAGAATCCTGAAAATTTCAGAACCTGTTTTTTTTAATGAGGGATTAAAAGAATTGCCACCTCACCAAAGTTATAAAGTATTGAGTATGTTATGACCCTTTATATTTACTAATCAAAGATTCATTTCAGTATCAGATTGTTCTTAGAAGATATCCCTGACCCCGTAATAAGATTTGAAAGACATCCTTATCTTTTCAGAAAAACGTCCCCTGTCTGTGACTATG
>NW_007817351.1:0-893 GCF_000696425.1 Galeopterus variegatus | reverse complement strand
ACATTAAAAAATTGGAGAAAGCCTGAAATTTCTTGTATTTATCTCCTTCCTCTTTTTTTTTTTCTTGTTCCTTCTCTGCTCATTTTATTTTAATTAACATATGATTTTCAGATGCCCTCTACATACTACTGGGCTTTCTGTGTCTTTTCCAGGCTTTTGTTTATGATCTCTCTTTTACTTGGAATATATTCCCTACATTCCCTACCCCCCCCCCAAATCTAACACAGTGACTCAATTTCAGCTTAAGGGTCTTTCATATCCCCCAGTGCTGCTTCTTATCACCCTGTGTTGTAAACACATATGTACTCATACTTGTCTGTTTCTCCATTAAACTATGTTACTTGAGGGTGGACACTGACTTGTAACCTTGGTGCCCAGCACAGTGTCTGACATACGGTAGTGGCTCATCAAATACGAAGATACTTCAAAAAAGTTCATGGAAAGACTCGTATTTTCTTTTAATTCTATTCCTCCATGAACTTTTTGAAGTACCCTCAAATCTTTGGAATGAATACGCAATTGAATAAGTAAATGAGTGGCTACTGGTGTGTGTGATACAAGGAAAGTAAGACATAAGGTAATTAACTTGAACTTGGGGAAATGAGGCACTTATACTTTGGTTGTGCAAAGAAAAAAACCACATATCAGGCCCGCCCTGTGGCTCACTTGGGAGAGTGCGGTGCTGATAACACCAAGGCCATGGGTTTGGATCCCTATATAGAGATGGCCGGTTAGCTCACTTGAGAGAGCGTGGTGCTGACAAAACCAAGTCAAGGGTTAAGATCCCTTTACCAGTCATCTTTTAACAAATAAATAAATAAAATAAATAAAAATAAAAAATAAAAACAAAAATCTTTCCATTTTATTTTTCTATTCTGCTCAACATTGAACCA
>NW_007817350.1:0-893 GCF_000696425.1 Galeopterus variegatus | reverse complement strand
GAAAAAGAAATCAAGAAAGCTAGCCCATTTACAATAGCCACCAAAAAAATAAAATACTTATTTAGGAATAAAGCTGACCAAGGATGTGAAAAATTTCTACGAAGAGAACTACAAACCGCTGTTGAGAGAAATTAAAGAGGACAAAGGAAGATGGAAAGATATCCCATGCTCTTGGATTGGAAGAATTGACATTGTGAAAATGTCCATATTACTCAAAGTGATCTACAGATTCAATGCAATCCCCACCAAAATTCCAATGATATTTTTCTCAGAAATGGAAAAAGCTATCCAGACATTTATGTGGAACAACAAAAGACCATGCATAGCCAAAGCAATCCTAAGCAAAAAAAAAAAAAATAAATAAAGCTGGAGGTATAACACTACCTGACTTTAAACTATATTACAAAGCTATAAATACCAAAACAGCATGGTACTGGCATAGAAATAGACACATGGATCAATGTAATAGAATAGAGAACCCAGAAATCACTCCATATGCCTACAGCCATCTGATCTTTGAATAAGGCAGTAAATCTACATACTGGGGAAGAGACTGCCTTTTCAACAAGTGGTGCTGGGAAAACTGGATACTCATATGTAGGAGAATGAAACTAGACCTAAACCTTTCACTATATACCAAAATCAACTCAAAATGGATTAAAGAATTAAATATAAATCCTGAAACAATAAAACTCCTTAAAGAAAACATAGGGGAAACACTCTAGGAAGTAGGAGCCGGTACAGAATTCATGAATAGGACCCAAAAGACACATGCAACTAAAGGTAAAATAAACAAATGGATTATATCAAACTAAAAAGCTTCTGCACAGCAAGAGAAACAATCAACAGAGTAAAAATACAATGAACAGAATGGGAGAAAATATTTGCAAAAT
>NW_007817349.1:0-893 GCF_000696425.1 Galeopterus variegatus | reverse complement strand
ACCTCACTCTTTGACACTTCCTATCTCTCTTTCGTAATTAGAACACTTATCACCATCTGCCGTCCACACATTTTGCCAGTTGCAGTACTCACTGAAGTCTCCTTAGGTTTAACTAAATATTGAGACTTCTGAGACTACCACGTGACACACGAGGATCCCATCTATGCAGCAGGATGTTCAGAACCACAACTGGCCAGCGGGGCACCATCACGAGCTCTTCACAGCAGGTATTCTTGCTGCAGACTCTAGAACAGTCCCATATAGCCCTCCAGGGGCAGTTCAGATACTGGGAGATGTGATCCACCTTGGGAAGGGGGCAGGGACTTCCTAAATAGACTCATACTCCTGAGAAGCCAGTATTCATTTTGACAATTCTGTGGCTGTGCACATAGGGTTCCCACAAAGTACGTGCTTCATTCCAAGAGTCACGACATTCAGGACAGCCCAAAGTATGGCATTCCCACGATGTATTTATGGTTCCCTTCTACTTCCAGTCCAGATGCACTTGCCCAACATGGAGTTATTTTTTATTGTAAATAATGTTGCTGAATAATATAGCAATCTATTCTTTTTAGGTTTCCAGGGGAACAGAACTAGAATTAATCAAAAGTCAGATTCTCCTGTAGCAGTAAAAGGGAGTTTTGTTCATTGTCTGCCCACAACTATATCTTTCTAATGCTTGGTTCTCACTAGACTGCAAGCATCATAAAGACAGGAATGTGTGTCCGATTTGTTCATGCTGAATGCTGATTAACTGAGTCATGCCTGAATTGTTGGATAAATGAATATGTCTCAGTTTTCTATTCTATAAAATGAGGATAATAACAATACTTATCTAGCCAGGTTATCATGAGGTTAAATGAGACTACTGGTAAAACATACAGCATAGTGAC
>NW_007817348.1:0-893 GCF_000696425.1 Galeopterus variegatus | reverse complement strand
AAAAATCAATAAATATCCACATTTCCCTAAATATACATAAAGTTATTACTTAGGCTCACACATACATTTTATCTGCTTGTCTACTTTGTCTCCATAGAGATTTATATTTAAGGAAAGCGGGGCTATATGTAAATTTTATGATTTAATTTCCTAAACAGTACATTTTGTTGCCCAAATGTTGATCAAATAATATAGCAGGCAGAAGAGAACTCAAATCTCACGGGGCCCGCCTAAGAAAGTTTGAAATCATGAGGCACAAAAGGAGCCTCCCAATGGCTAAGGTGTGTAAGCAAGATTCGGGGTCTCATCACCAGCTCGATTTACTCTGCTCCTCCTCTCTTGTGTTCTCTCCTAACTACACGGAAGCACATTTTATAGCTTTAAGAATGTGAAACTATAGGGTTTTACAACCACACCTATGTATGTCAACTCACAATTTCAGAAATTCACATATTTCCAGGATCAGTTTCCTAATAACTGTGTCAAAATACTCATACCTGCCAAAAGAATATGGCTTATAATTGGTACTGTCTCTCTTTAAAGCAAGTCACTTACATGGAAATACATATCTTCACACATTCTAGTTTCGAATAAAATAAATTATGTCTACATAAAAGTGGTTCATTTTAAAATTTATATCTCAAAAGCTTTCTTTCAACCAATGAAGATGGGCAGATCTGCAAAACAAATGTCAGGAAAATCTAAAAATCATGAGAGTCTGCTGCTATAAAATCAAGAAGGCTAAAATCTCAGAACTACTTTTCATTCTGAAGAATACCCTGAGTATGGAATTTTATCTTTAATTTACTTCACATATCAATGTAACACTACATTTCCTATTTTCTCTTTGTGGAAAAAAATTACACACACACACACACACACACACACACACA
>NW_007817347.1:0-893 GCF_000696425.1 Galeopterus variegatus | reverse complement strand
TTAGGTGCAAGTTTCAGTTGTGTCGTTGAGCTGACTTTGGGCAGGCTCCATTCCACCCTGGGCCTGTTTTATCACCCAGAATTTGGAGGAAAGAAGACAGGATGCTCTCTAAGTACCTTTCCAGCTTTAGCGCTGACTGGGACCCCAGGTTTCTCCACGGCTGTCCTTGGTCACCACTTCCAGTCTTCCCTCTGTGCTTGCAAAGCGTGAGAAAGAGCGGAGGTGGATGTTTTTCTTCCATTTAAGCTCAGATTAACTGAGTGACTTGTCCACATTTCTCTGGAAGTGACAGCTGATGAATAACGAGTTGCTGAGGTGCTTTGCACAGACCTGACCATGGAAATCAGGTGAAAGACAAATAATCACCCAATTGCTCTGGGTTGACATAGCTGTTGGAGGATGATGTTAATTCTGCTGTTTACAGAAATAAGTCCAGTGTGAGTTGAGGCTTTTTGGTGTTTAAAACCAGATGGTATTTCCTGCCTTCATCAGCCTCAGAGCTTTGGTTCCCATGGAAACCCCAAAGTTCCACCTACTGCAACTTGCCCGTTCTCCAAGCTTCTTCCTCATTCCACCATCATGCCAGCGTCTCTGGAGAATAAAGCCACTAACTAGCAGGTGCACAGCACTTTACAGTTTACAACACACTCCTGCACTTATTACCTCATTTACTCCTCACCACAGCCTTGCCAGATAGCATTTGCTATCCTTCCATTTGACAGATGGAAAAACTAAAGCCTTGGAGACAAGGTGATCTACCCTCTCAGCCCTCAGTGATGTGAGCAGGACTCAATTCCAGGTTTTGTGACTCTGGACTTCATATGGGGTCCACTACACCAGGATGAATATGAATACCCTGTCCTGCAGACTGTCTACTTTCCTTGTGATTCCTA
>NW_007817346.1:0-893 GCF_000696425.1 Galeopterus variegatus | reverse complement strand
ATTGATGGATAAAACTGCATATATTATCTTTTGAAGTATGTATATATCGTGTTAAATCTAGCTAATTAACAAATGCATTACCTCGCATGGTTATCATTTTTTGGTGAGAACTCTTAACATCTTTGTTTTTCTTAATATTACAATACATCATCATTAACTATAGTCACATGTTGTGCAATAGATCGCTTGAACGTATTTCTTCTAACTGTAATTATACATCCTTTGACCAATATCCCCTCATCCTCCCATCCCCTTTTACCACCCCAGCCTCTGGTAACCAGCATTCTACTCTCTACTTCCATGAGATAAACTTTTTTAGATTCCACATGTGAGTGAAATCATGTGATATTTGTCACTTCATTACTGTTAGAATAGCTGTTATCAAAAAGCCAAAAGATAACCAGTGTTGGCTCAGGATGTGGAGAAAGGGAACTCTTGCACACTGTTGGCAAGAATGAAAATTAGTACAGCCATAATGGAAACAGTAAAGAGATTCCTCAAAATATTAAAAATAGAGCTACCATATGATCCAGCAAATTCACTGCTGGGTATATGCAAAAAAATAAATAAATAAATTAGCATGTTCAAGAGATATCTGCACTCCCGTGGTTATTGCAGCACAACTCACTATAGTCAAGTGGCCCTTAAAACTACAGGCAAAGCCCAGGATTTGGCAATGGGCAGAAACCTGCACTTACTCACTCTCTGGACTCTCAAGTATATGCAAAAGCAAAGGATATTGCAACTTTGCTTCTGACCCAGCTGTTCCAACAGCCTTCATTTTGGAGTTTATCCTGCTTCTGATTTGTACAACCTACCATTTTTTTTTTTATTTTTCAAGGAGGCCAAATCATATATTCTTTATGCACTGTTTAAAATAAAATACAGCCTTA
>NW_007817345.1:0-893 GCF_000696425.1 Galeopterus variegatus | reverse complement strand
ACAGGAGCACATCTCTCCATCATAGGGTTAGTCATGCTCTGGGTCAATTGCATGCAGGCGACTCCTCTCCCCGCCTCTGAGGAATGGCCTAAAACCACATCACGGGGAGAGTCGCAGGGGCCTGCTGAGCGCGCCTGCAATTATGGTGTTGAGCATGGCTCCAGAGGAGGCTGTTCGCTGTTCCACCCAGTCCTTTGGTTAGGTTGTTGGTCTTACCAAACAAACAGTGCAGAGATCAGAATCAAAGGAACCCATTTTGAGAAGTGTGGCTGCTATGTCTAAAGATAAATGCTTCTGTAAGCACAAAAGATGCTTCACAGCTAATGTATTTTTAGGTGTTTCAAAAATATCCTCCTTTGGTAAGGTGGCACTGCAGCCCAAATCTGTGAATGTGTTTGATGTTCCTGATTTAACTTTGAAGCCCGCTTCTTCAGCAGGCACCAGCTAGAGACCTGTTGATTGCAGCAGGCAGTTGAGCTGCGTTCACCTGCGGGGAGGTCGCGGGCTGCTTGTTATGGTGTTAACACTGGGCATCGTCCTCGAGCCATGGAGTGTACTGTTTGGGGACATGCAAATCAAAGTCTGTGTTTCATTTCCTTGAGCTTTTTCAGAGTCGACTTTTTTGATTCATTTCCATCTCTTTCCAAAGCTAGTGTCAAGTAACAGTGCTCTTCTCCCGGATCTAGGATGGCCTGAGGTCCGGATGGTTAGCACAGCCTTGGCATGTGACTTATACTGGGAACAGCGGAACTCAGTGCGGTTTGTCAGGGGTTTCTTGTTTTTTGGCTTAAAAAAAAAAAAAAAGAAAATGAAATCAAGACTCGTGTTGCCAAAAGATGATTGCAACCATCTGTCTTACTATGTGTATTTTTAAACTTTACCAAACATTTGTG
>NW_007817344.1:0-893 GCF_000696425.1 Galeopterus variegatus | reverse complement strand
GAATAGAGATACGAGATCTTAGGAACGCTCTGTATGTTACAAGGTTATTTTAAGCCTAAATATTCACTCAAAAATTGCACTGGGTTTCTTAATAGAGGTTCACCTGGTTAAAATGTTAAATACCTATCACAAAACCAATAATTCTATGGATTACTATAAAACTAGTGGTGTTAACTATGACCAAACCCTAAATTTATTTGGGGATAATGGAGGAACAAAAATGGTATAGTGCTTTGGGACATTTCTTCCACCTCTACCTTTTGGAAAACTATTGTTTTATTTTGTTCTGATAGAACAATAAATCTGTATTATCTTTTTCTAATTTTGTGATCTGTGAATCGTGAACTGTGTTAACCAATGTATCTCATTAGTCTTCCTTTCATTTTCTAACCCTCCACTCAGAATTGTCTGAGTGCCTCTGTCATTGCACATACACATTTTGTTTTTAAACTTTTGCCAATTTGATGGATGAAAATTATATCTTAAGCGCTTGGATCCCCATACTGGCTAGTCCCCCTTCCCCAAATTATACTTTATTTCAATACATATTTCTCTGATTATTAGAGAGGGTAAACCATTTTTACATCTGAATAGCCATTTTTATTTCCTCTACAAATTTCTTCTTCAGGTCCTCTGCCATTTTCCCCATTTGATTTTAATGCTTCTCTCATGGATTGATAACCATTCTGTCTTGTTCATGGAAAATAGTTCTTCCTTGTCATTTGCTTTCTAATTCTGTTTACATGGATTTAGAATTTTTTAAAAGGAAAATATCCCTGCAAACTGATGAACCCCAAATGTGCACTTTTTCCCTGGGTAAATTCTGGCTTTGCTCTAGGAGTTGCTTCTGTGCCTGATGCAGGGGCTTGCAGGGGGCTGCAGGGGGTGGGGTG
>NW_007817343.1:0-893 GCF_000696425.1 Galeopterus variegatus | reverse complement strand
AGATAAGGTTTGACCGAAATGAGTTGATTGTATAAGTTCAAATGTATTATATTTACTTACTGTAAACCAAATAGTAAGAAAAATGAAGTTGTTTAGAGTAACACAGACTTTGAAATCAGGTTTTTGGGATGATATTTGTCCTCTCAAATTAGTCTCAATGGTGTATTTATGTCTGCATTTTGTTAGGTGCATAATATTGAAAATATCCTGATTCACACAGCTAAGTTTTACATATTAATATTGAAAATATCCTGATTCACACAGCTAAGTTTTACATATTACTTCCAGAAGTCTTGCCTTATGATCTCAGTACACTCTTACATTAAAGTGATCCAGAAGTGTAAAAGAAAAGTGGCAAAATATTTTTGTTCTGAAGTTGAGTTACTCTCACTAAGAAGGGCTTGCGTTCCTTAATTAGTAAATGTACAAGCTGCAGGGAATTGATTCATAGATGCTTTAGCTAGTTTAAAATCACAACTATATGGTAGCAAACATTTTTGAAATTTATGTTGTAACATTATGAGATGTTCAGCAATATCATTAGAAAACTCTTATATCCTAGCACCTGTCTGTCATATAGTCAGTCAAAATTTCAAAGCAGTCAAATTAATTTTTATTTATTTATTCATTTGTTCATCTATTCACTCATTTGAAAAAATTTCATTGAGTAACTACTATATGCCAGGCACTGGTCTAGGCTTTGGATGTAGTGATAAACAGGACACAGTTCCTGCCGTCCTGGAGCTTACATCCACGGGGTGGGAGGGAAGGGAGAGTCAGTTGCAGAAAAAGACAATAAGCCCACAAACAAATACATGTGTTTGTCAGGTGGTGATATGTGATTTTAATAAAAGGGCAGGATTGTTTACACTATGATGAAAAGATGTTGTAGG
>NW_007817342.1:0-893 GCF_000696425.1 Galeopterus variegatus | reverse complement strand
CACTGAATGAAATTCCAAGTCCTATTATTACCTGAGTGTAAATGAATTTAATTACTGAACCGAGAATGCATTTGGCAATTGAAGTTGCAATAGGAAATTCTCTTACTTAAAAGTAATTACAAAAATCATGAACTTTTACCATTGAGTGATTTTAGAGAGAGTGTGGGAGAAACTATATAGCTTTTATTTTTTTATTAAACTCTATGAGTAGTGATCGTTCAATATACTTATTATACATATATGTATATTTACTCAAACCATCATTAATATTAACAAAAACTGAGAAATAACTTAAATATTCAATAATAGAGAAATAATAATTATGAGACAATCATAAATGAAACTTTACGTGGTCTTTGAAGATTACTTTTTTATTTTAAAAGCTTGGGTAATTGTTGAACAATACATCTCTTCATTTTAACATAAAATTAATGGTGTAAATTGTTCACCATGGTGGGCTATCATGATGTTTTCCATTGTTCAGTGGTGTGTCAACTTGGGCTAAATTGAAGAGAATTGATAATGCCCATTAGGCTTAACACCTAAGCAATTTCTCTTTTTGTGCCCTAGATTTACATTTTGAGAAGAGAAGTGCATATAAATATATAAGTTCAAATGATAACTGTTCTATCCCTGCTTTATGAACCTTGTCAGGACAATTAAGAAAATACACTCAGACTTATTACAAAGAATGATAAAATAAAATAGTGATTATTCTTATATTGCAATTTTTAGATAGTATCTAGTTGAAAAAACACAGTTTTGTAATATGGAAGAGCAACAATGTTTGTGATCCACTGAAGAGTGTTTTTACTAAGTCAGAGAAATACTCCTCTGTAGAGGATTCTTAAAGCAAATGTACTTCACAGGGCCTGGTTTTCCAAAGCCTTGCA
>NW_007817341.1:0-893 GCF_000696425.1 Galeopterus variegatus | reverse complement strand
TGTTTTTATGAGGGAAGAGTGCTGGAACCTCCTATTTTGCCATTTTGCTGATGTAAAAAAACTGATTTAATTAACCTTGAATAATTCTTAAAAAAAGAAGATTTTGGCTCACTCAGTATAGCAGTTTACTATCTACCTGCAGGGCTATTTGAAGGTAGAAAAACAAGTTATTGAGAAATGGAGTATGTGAGTCATAAATACCACTTTCGGAAAGAGTGTAGCCTCTTGTATTTCCTTCGCTTGCTACACACACAGACACACAATAACACACATCAAGCATTTTTAATATATAGTGTGTACAATATTTCACTTTCTCCTTTTCTCTTTTTTTCCCTCCACTATTGTGATGACATAAGAGAAGGAATGAGGTCAACCTTAGATTACATCATAAGAGGTCAGAGAACCCATAAAAATGCCTCTGAATGTCAGTGGCTTCATATTCTCTCCAGTTAGGGAGATATTCCATAGCTTCAAGAATATATTTTGTAGAATTTTCTGTCTAGCAAAATCTGTGTGTATGGTACAGGTGTGTTCACATGCATTTGTCTAACAGCCAAGGGGTAGAATGTAGGGAAAACCTTTTTTGTCAATTGTCATGGCTTTATCTCTTTAACATTTGTCCATATGCAGAATTGCTCCTACAATCTCCAGAAGAGTGAATACATTAATACATGACATAACGAAAAAGAGACTCACTCTTCCATGAATTTGAATATTGAGCAGATAGAAGGTCTGAAGGAAACAAGCTGAGTTATTCAAAGAAATTCTGCAAAAAATGTCCAAAAGATCCAACTACACTGAAAGGTTGAAAGCTATCCTGTTTGTGATTTTCATGTTGTCTAGCATTCAAGATTATCTTAAATTTTGTGAGATTCCAAGTTATTTCCCAATAA
>NW_007817340.1:0-893 GCF_000696425.1 Galeopterus variegatus | reverse complement strand
TATATGCCAACAAATTTGAAAATCTGGAGGAAATGGATAAATTTCTGAACACACACAAGCTACCAAGACTAAACCAAGAAGACACAGAAAATCTGAACAGACCAATAACAATTAAAGAGATAGAAGCTGTTATCAGCAGTCTCTCAACAAGGAAAAGCCCAGGACCAGATGGCTTCACTGCAGAATTCTACCAAACCTTCAAAGGAGAATTAATAGCAATTGTCTACAAACTATTCCAAAAAATTGAAACAGAAGCCATTCTCCCAAACTCATTCTATGAGGCAAACATGATACCCAAACCAGACAAAAAAGGAAAACTACAGGCCAATATCCTTGATGAACATATATGCAAAAATCCTCAATAAAATACTAGCTAATAGAATACAGCAACACATACATAAAATTATACACCATGATTAAGTGGAATTCATCCCAGGGATGAAAGGTTGCTTCAACATATGCAAATCAATAAATGCGATACATCACATCAATAAAATCAAAGACAAAAACCATATGATCATCTCTATTGGTGCTGAAAAGCCATTTGACAAAATTCAACATTCGTTCATGATTAAAGACTCTTTATAAATCGGGTATAGAAGGAAAGTATCTAAATACAATTAAAGCCATATATGATAAACCCACTGTCAATATCATCCTAAATGGAAAAAAGTTGGAAGTTTTTCCCTTAAGAACAGGAACAAGACAAGGATGCCCACTCTCAACAATCCTATTCAACATAGTGTTGGAAGTACTAGCCAGAGCAATCAGGGAAGAGAAGGAAATAAAGGGCATCTAGATCGGAAAAGATGAAGTCAAACTGTCCCCATTTATTTGCAGATGATATGATCCTATATTTAGGACAGCCTAAAGACTCTACAAAAAACTCTTAG
>NW_007817339.1:0-893 GCF_000696425.1 Galeopterus variegatus | reverse complement strand
TTTTTGTTTGTTTGCCCAGAAAACATGATAGTAGAAGACATCTCTTGTATGATGCGGCACATCTCAGCCCACTTTGTTTTCCCCTCCAGTCCTTGCTGAGGAAATTGGTGACAGAACCTCACTTCAGTTGCAACGTATATCCCCTGAATTTTTGCTCAAAGGCTTTTCTCAAGATGTGGTTGGAACACCTGTGAGAAACTACTAAGCATTTGTGAATGCTCAAAACTGCAAGTGTGGGTATATTAACGCCCCACAGGCAGTCCTTGACAATTAGGTCAGAGTAGTCATGGATATGTTTTCCTCCTATGTCCTTCATGTGAACATTTCTGAGGCATGATCTTTACCTCTCATCAGAGGGTCCCAGGGAGATCAGATCCCAGTTTTCCATTGTGGCAATCAGCCTTATAACATGACTGTCTTGGCTTTCTCTCTTTCCTGTTTTACTTTTCTCAGGGTCCCATCCCTGTGACCTGGCATAATGTCCCCAAATAGTCTTAATTATAAAGCTCTCCACGTCAATATAGGTTACCATTATAGGCGTTCTCTCCTTTCCCATTTTAGAGTCTGTTTCTGGAAGGAACCCAGGCATAACCCACCACCCCAGTAAGGAATATTTGCAGCACCCATAAGTCTCTCTCATAGCTACTTTTCCCAGTCAACACCCTATTTTATTTTTATTTACCATTATTTTTATTTTGGGCCACAGAATAAGTCTTAAAAAATTCAAAAAGAGTAAGATCATTGAATCTTAAGATCTTAAGATCATAAGGTCTGGTCTTGTGGCTGGTTTTGTGGCAGTGAACTCCCATTATTTTTGTTTGTATGGGAAATACACTATTTCTCTTTCATTTCTTAAGAATGACCTTCCTGAGTATAGAATTTTTGGCTGGCAA
>NW_007817338.1:0-893 GCF_000696425.1 Galeopterus variegatus | reverse complement strand
GTTCACGGATTGGAAGAATTAACATTGTGAAAATGTTCATAGTACCCAAATCAATCTACATATTCAAGGCAATTCCCATGAAAATAACAATGACATTCTTCACACAAATAGAAAAATAATCCTAACATCCATATGGAGCAACAAAAGACCCCAAATAGCTGAAGCAATCCTGAGTAAAAATAAATAAACAAATAAATATAGCTGGAGACATTACACTGCCTGACTTTAAATTATAGTATAAAGCTATAGTTGCCAAAGCGTCATGGTACTGGCATAGAAACAGATGCATGGACCACCAATAGAACAGCACAGAGAACGCAGAAATCAGTCCTTATACTTATAGCCAACTGATCTTCAATAAAGGAACCAAGAACATACACTGGAGAAAGGACAGCCTCTTCAGCAAATGGTGCTGGGATAACCAGATATCCCTGTGTAGAAGAATGAAAACTAGACCCATACCTTTAATCATATATCCAAATCAGGTCAAAATTGATTAAAGACTGAAATATCTGAAACTATAAAACTCCTAGAAGAAAACATAGGGAAAATACTGTAGAATGTAAGACTTGGCAAAAACCAAAAATAAACAAATGGGATTATATCAAACTAAAGAGCTTCTGCACAGCAAAGGAAACATTCAATAGTGTGAAAAGACAGTCTACAGACTGGGAGAAAATATTTGCAAACTCTACATCCAACAAGGGGTTAATATCCAGAATATACAAGGAACTCAAACAACTCTATAGTTATATAGTTAGAACAACAACAGCAACAATAAAAAACCATTAAAAAAAATGAGTAAGGGAGCTGAATAGACCTTTCTCAAGAGAAGACATGTAAATCGCCAACAGGTACATGAAAAAAAAAAAAAAAAAAAAGGCAAAAATCTC
>NW_007817337.1:0-893 GCF_000696425.1 Galeopterus variegatus | reverse complement strand
AAACGACTTGTGAGAATTCTGTTTCAAAATCTCTGTCAAGAAGCGTCAGAGAGGTTTCCGCGCTTAGAATCCAGCATAACTCACTGAACCGAAGACGTGGCAGTGACAAGAGAAGTTGAGCTGCAAAGAGTTTGCTTTTGGAAAATAGAAGCGAAATCACACTGCAAATGGCATTCAAGCAGGCTTGAAAACTGTGGTGTATATCTCTGCCAAAAACACTCACTGGAGGTTCAGCTTTTCACAGCAACTATAACTCTAAGGGAACAGAGAGCAAACTGTGCTTCTCACATCTAGCATATAGGAATTCAGTTTTGCAAGTTCCATGGTGAAGCCCATTGTAACCTCTGGTGGAAACGACTTGTGAGAATTCTCTTTCATAATCTCTGTGCAAAAGGGTCAGAGAAGTTACCCATTTAGAATCTAGCATATGGCACTGAACCAAAGTTGTGGTAGTTAGAACAGAGGTCGAGCTCTAAATAGTTGGTTTTCAGAAATTAGACGTGAAATCACACTGCAAACGGATTTCAAATTGGCCTGAAAAGTGTGTTGTATATCTCTGCCAAAAACAGTCACTGTAGGGTGAGCTTTGAGAAGCAAGTTTATCTCTAAGTGAGCAGGCAGCAGAATGTCCTTCTCATACCTATCCGGTAGGAATTCAGATTTCCAAGTTCCATGGCGAATCCCATTGAAGCCTACAGTGGAAAAGCCTTGTGAGAATTCTGTTTCTAATTCTCCGTGCGAAAGCGTCAGAGTAGCTTCCTCACTTAGAATCCAGAATATCTCACGGAACCGAAGTTGTGGTAGATAGAAGAGAGGTCGACCTCAAAAGAGTTTTTTTTTCGGAAATTACACACGAAATCACACTGCAAACGGCATTCAAACAGGCTTGAAAA
>NW_007817336.1:0-893 GCF_000696425.1 Galeopterus variegatus | reverse complement strand
ATACCACCTAATACTTTCTAGTGGTCTATCAAGAGTGGGTATTATTTAAAACTTACTAATCCCCACCTTGAGATTGCAAGGCCAGATAGCAGATTTTAGCAGCATAGCAGTTTATTCGATATTCCTTCACTGAACAAATATTTAATGAGCATCTACTTGGTGCCAGGCACTGTACTAGGTGCCGAGGTTTAACAGTGGGCAAAAAAAGCCCCACATTTTTTCCTAGAGGTTTTCTACTGCAAAGCAGAAAGATAAGTCCAGGAATCTGGTTTCTCTTGGCTCAGCATTTTTTCCACAGTTTCCTAAGTTCCTCAGTGTCTACATGATTATGAATGTGAATATGAGGCTTCAGGTACCAAATGAAATGTTACTATTATGTCCGAATTCCTCTAAGTCACTTTCTGTATCATTAATTTGTAGTATCTTTCATGTACCTGTACTGTTAATCGTAATTTATGTATCTGTTTTATCTGCCTCAAGAGATTATAAACTTCTGGAGGACAGTGGCCTCATTGCATCACCAAAAGCAGCATGCATGCCTTGAACAAACAGGAAAATGCTTCTTATTTTGCAGATTTCTTTGGGGGGGACTTCCTTTCAGGAGCCATTCTGAAGACACCTCCTGCAACTGTAATACATCAACAGGAGTTTACCCTGATAGAGTGAATTATTTTTTATGAACTATAACAATAAAAATGAAGAAACTTATTTCCAACTGATCCTATTAAATCCCACTTCTGGAATGTCAACACATTTCAACATTAAATAAAAAAATAAAAATCTATGCATCTCAGCGAGTACCAATGAAGAATCACCTACAAGAAAATAAAAAATGAGGACTACTACTCATATTCCAGTGGAAAGATTGCAAGATCATGACTGGGGAAATGTGT
>NW_007817335.1:0-893 GCF_000696425.1 Galeopterus variegatus | reverse complement strand
ACCCCTAGTTTACCTTTTGACACCTGCAGGCCATAGGGATTGTTACAGCAGATGTCAGATGGCAGGAAAACAAAATTTTGGAGGGGCTGGCTTAGTGGCCATCCATGTCCTGCAGGTGTTGAAAGGTGACCTAATGACAGGAATCAGAGGTGAGCAACAGAGCAGTGATTTTCTTCAGGAGTCAGGAAAGAATCTCAGATTTTTAATCTCTCATATAAAAACTTCCACAAGCCGGTCTTGCCCCAGATTTCCAGTCTTATGTGTGGTTGCTGCTGCATGCGGAGCTTCCGATCCAGAAGACTGGACAAGTAACTCTCCCATGCTGGGAAAATCCTTTGACTTATCTTCCCACCATCTGAAATCTGCCCATTCTTTGAGGGCAGTTGAAATTCTACCTGCTTAGAGGCACCAGGGCCAGCCCCCTCCTCTGGGAGTGACTGTCAGAGCACGCCCTGACCCAGGTCCTTGGACATGCACACACTGAGATGTAGGTGGGGGGTGGAGCATACCCTGGAAGCAGAGGGAGGAGTTGGGGGCCCTCGCCATGATCTAAGTGCAAAGCACCAGGGCCCAGAGTAGGATGGTGGTTTGGGATGGATTCACTTAAGTTTTAGCACTTGGTAGGAGGGAGAAAAATGAGGGGCAAGAACAACTCAAGTGTGAGCCGGGAATGATGCCACTGGCTGAAAGGGGTTCCCTGGGAGTGGGGCCCCCAGGAAGGGGAAAGAGAGGGCTTGTAGTGGTCAGGACACCCAGGGAAGCATAGCCAGCAGAGGTTGTGGGTGTGGGACTGGGCCGGGTTTCAGGACCAGGGGTGGAAATTGGGTAGCTAGCAACTGCCAAGAGAGAGGCAACTGCCAACAAGAGAGGATGGAGTCTGGGATGGAATGTGT
>NW_007817334.1:0-893 GCF_000696425.1 Galeopterus variegatus | reverse complement strand
TCATTACTTTTATTCATGAGAAGAAACTCTATCAGTCAGATTAATATGACAGACATTCTTACACTAATGACTGCAAAGAAAGAAAGTCCAGTCTAGTTCATTAACTCGTGTCTATAGTTGCACAACTGATTTGATTTAGTGTAAACATTGAGCTGGTGTTTAACATTCATCAGTGCTTTATTTATGTAATTTAATTTTATGCAAAGCAAACTTTCCACACTCAATAAGCTGGTCTCAGCAATCAAATTCATCTCTTGCTTCTATTGTCAGCCTTTTAAGAATTATTTATAATTCTTTAAAGAACTGACTCTAATTTTATAATTGTATTATATATAAGCAAAAGTTCCAATTATGCTAGTCAATTTTACTTCTAAAACTTACTCCTAAAAGCACAATTAAAAATCATTTCAATTCACTGACTGAGTAGGCAGCAAGTCAAGGTTAAATTGCAGCTCTTTTTCCTTTGTCTCTAATGGATGGATTCTAATACTTTCTGGTCTAAATGAAATCTGGGAAAATTTCCCCTTTTTTGGCTAGGACAAAAGAATTAGAAATATCTCAAAGAATGCAGATAAGAAATATAGGAGACACATGGATTTAGGGAGAAAAGCTGGTATTTATAAGACATTGCAGTGTGTTTTTTCTTTAGCAAAGTGATATTTTGGACAACCAAGGGAGTTTTGTGGTTATTTTCACAATAATGATGATAATAACAAATTTACATTTAACTGAGCTGATCATTTAATCTTCCTCCTGTTGTGACAGTTTTGCCACATTTGCCAAATGGTTGGCATTAATTGGCATACTGAGATAAACTGCAGAACAGTTAAGCTGTAATTATTAATCTCATCTGTTTAAATTTTTATTTAACTAATTTTTTATTTTCTAAAACA
>NW_007817333.1:0-893 GCF_000696425.1 Galeopterus variegatus | reverse complement strand
CAGCCGGGGCGGGACCCTCCCCACCTCTGCCCCCAGCCCTCGGGGCGGACCTGCCCAGCTGGCTCGGGAGGGCCAGGATGGGTGAATGAATGGTCGAGCGAGGGTGGGCGGAGTGTGGTCCCCGGCAAGCTCGCTCGCTGCTTGGGGCTGAGCCCGGGCCCTCTGGGCGTGCTGGCCGCTGGTGGCAGCGGGGCGGGGAGTAGAGAAGAGCCAATTAGCCGAAACTGGGCCCTTCCGAGGGAGCTTCTGTGAGCCAGCAGGGACCGGGTGTCAGCACCCCCAGCCCGGGTCCTGGCTCCTCCCCATTTCAGGCCTATTTCTGGGAGACGAGAAGGCTTCTGCCTCCCGGCAGAGGGGCTGGAGGTCTCCGGGGGATATTGGATTAGGTTGGGCAAGGACAGGCTGCATGTCTGTCCTGGGAGACATCCCTCTGTCCACATCTCCCACCCTCAAATCCAGCGCCGTTTGGGTGAAGGAAAGGTGCTGAAGCCTGACGCCTAGTGGTCGTCACAGCAACTACACCTCCACCCACCCCTGGGAAATTGAGGGGGCAGGTGGTGGGGGGATTTAGAATCACAATAAATCCAATAATAGGAACGGAGCTAATAAGACGCTCATAGTGTTTGCTATAGCCAGGCACCAACTAAGGCTTAGTATATATTGTCATTAAATTCTTTCAACAATCCTATAGGTGGGTATTATTATCCCCATTTTATAGATGTGAAAAGTGAGGCAGAGAGTGACTATGTAAACTGTCCGAGGTCACACGGCAAGTAAGCTGGGAAGCTGGGTTTTGAATTTAGAATTCATGCTGTTAACCACTACCGATAACTGAAAGGACGACAGGACCCAAGCTGACAGTTCACTGGAGAAGTTCTGCTTTATTCGGGGGA
>NW_007817332.1:0-893 GCF_000696425.1 Galeopterus variegatus | reverse complement strand
CTTCCGAGGGCTGGGCCGTGCCTGGCTCCAGCCAATCGGAGCCAGAAGCACCTCTTTGCCAAGACTGGCCGGACACGGATTTTTATGTAAAGTCACTGGACTTTGAAGGTGTGGGAAGCAGTTCACACTTAGCCCACTTTTAATTAAACCAGGCCAGTAGGTGATGCCCAGTGGCCGTCTGCCCCAGAGGTGGTTCCCAACAGAGCTGCTGCACTTACAGCTGGAAGACGCCCCCTTCCCCCAGCACCCATACGAGATCCAGGTACCTCTGTATGGGGGCTGTTGGGGTGGGACCCACCTGAGCTCAGTTAGCACAGCCCAGGGGCCCTGGGGTGGGGATGGACTCCCATCGGCAGAGCTAGAGCCAAGGGTTTGAGGTGGGAGGGCTAACAGGGCTGGACAGGTCACAGAGCCAGATGAGGGTGGTCTGGGAAGCTTTGACTTCAGTCCCAGGCAACAAGCAGCCCCAGCAGGTTCTGGAGCAGAGGAGGCCATGGTGGGGGGATCTCTGTGCTCAGGATGTGGAAACAGGAGGATGGCAGTGTCCCCACTGGGAGAGGGCAGCCCCAGGGACACTGGGCTGGGAAGGGCAAGATGGGCAGGTCCACGCTGGACAGACACGAAGACACCATGAGGATGGAATCAGCCGTTTGGCTGTGTGACACCCCCACTCACCCAGAACACCCACAAATGAGTGACTTACTTCCGCCACAAGGCCAGGGGCTGCTCAGGTTCCTTGTCGGCAGGTCCCAGCGAGGCGACTAGTGCAAAGGGCCAGGCAAGCAGCATCATGAAGGCGGCAAACAGGAGCCGGATGGGGAACAGTGTCAGTGTCATGAAGGCCACCTGGAGAGACAGGGTGGCGTCATTCCAGGGTTCTGTGTCCAGGCACC
>NW_007817331.1:0-893 GCF_000696425.1 Galeopterus variegatus | reverse complement strand
TTTTATTTGCTTATTTACTATTGGATTTAATAATAATATGTTTATTTTACATATCTGTGGAATACAGCATTGGATATCAATACCTGTGTGCAATATGTGATGATCAAATCAATTTTAATATAGTAAAATTTATCCACATTTTAAGTTCAGCATTCTTTAATTTTACATAAGAAATTTTTCCCTACCCCGAAGTTAGAGACCATTATCATGTCACTCTATATCATATTTCCTTCTAAAACTTTTGAAGTCTCTCTTTCTCAAATTTAAGTTCTTAGTCCATCTGGAAGTGATTTATATATTTGAGCCAGAGTACGTAACTAATTCGTTTTTCTATGCTTTTTTTTTTATGTATAAATAAGTCATTGTCTCAACATCATTTGGTGAATGATATTTATTTTCTCAAACAATTTTCCTTAGTCAAAAAACCCCATATAATAATATCCAAGTTTTATGTTTTCTATCATATCCAAATGAATTTGTCCATCTCAGTTCCAATGCAGCACTCTTATTTATTAGAGCTTCGCATAGAGACTACTCAAACGTTTCTGTTTTGAAAGTCTTTTTGGTTTTTCTGGAAGCTGCTCTTTCATATAAGCTTGAAAACTCATTTGCCAAAGTTTTATGAAAAACCCTGTTGGATCTTTGTTAAAATTGCTTGAATTCCTTGCACAATTTCAAAAGAACTGGCTAAGAATATGGGCTAAGTTTCCCATATCTAGGATTTTGTAAATATCTTTAATGTTTAATAATATTTTACTTGTATGTATGTTTATATTTATTATATTTGTCTAATAGTACCTATGGCTTTTTTGTCAATGGTACATGCAATTTCTTTTTCAATTCTATTGCTGCAATATGAAAATTTATCTGATTTTTATATAACACTCTTATTA
>NW_007817330.1:0-893 GCF_000696425.1 Galeopterus variegatus | reverse complement strand
AAAAATTAACTCAAAATGGATTATAGACCTAAATGTGAGAACTAAAACTGTAAGACATTTAGAAGAAAACAGCCATATCGGGCTGGCCAGTTAGCACAGTAGGTTAGAGCGCAGCCTTATAACACCAGTGTCACGGGTTCGGATCCCCATACCAGCCAGCCATGGGGGGGGATAAAAAAAACCCCACAGCCATAAATCTTCATGACCTTGGATTAGGCAATGGTTTCTTGGATTTAACACTAAAAGCACAAGTAATGAAAGAAAAAAAAACATAAATCAGACTTCCTGTTCTTCAACAGACACCATCAAGAAAATCAAAAGACAGCCCACCAAATGGGAGAAACATTTGCAAATCGTACATCGATGGGGGACTTATATCTACAAAGAACTCTTACAATTCAATAATAAATGCATAATTAACCCCATTTTAAAATAGGCAAAAGATCTAAATGGACATTTCTCCAACGAACACATACAAAAGGCCAATACTCCCATGAAAATATGTTCAACAGCATTAGCCATCAAAGAAATGCAAATCCAAACCACCATGAGATACCACTTCACATTGTCAAAAAGCAGTTAATAAGTGTACGGCAGATATGGAGAAATTAGAACACTTACACACTGCTGGTGTATGTAAAATGGTAGAGCTGGTTTGGAAAAAGTCTGGCAGTGCCTCAAAAGGTTAAACACAGTGCCACCACATGACCCAGCAATTCTGCTCCTAGGTATCTACTCAAGAGAAATGAAAACATATGTCCACACAAAATCTTGTACGTGAATATTCATAACAGTATTCTTCATAATAGCCAAAAAGTGGAAACAATCCAAATGTCCACAGGCTGATGAACGGATAGATAAAAGTAGTATATCCATATAATGCGACATTTGAC
>NW_007817329.1:0-893 GCF_000696425.1 Galeopterus variegatus | reverse complement strand
CTGAGAGTTGAAGGATTAGTAGGTATTAACTAGGAAAAGATGGGAAAAATTAATTTGAAGATGAAATAACAGAAGGCCAGTGTTATTAGAGAAGACAGCACTAGAGAAAGCATTGTATAAAGTGAAGATGGAGAAGTAGGTAAAGGCTAAGCTCTACAGGGCCTTATAAGTAGCATGTATTAGTCTAGGTCTGCCAAGAAGCAGATACAAAAACAGGGTTTTATTAGGGAAAGTAACTGTGCAAATGAAAATAGAAAGGATTCAGGGAAAGCTGAGAGAACTTTCAAACCGAGGTGTAAATTGAGTGAAAGTATCGTAGACTGATATTCAGTCTAAGCATGTTTCAGTGAAGCTGCAATAAAAGGGATATCTGGCACCAAAACCTACAGACAAAGGAGTACTCTGTGTCCCAGGAAAAGGTCCCCTTAGTAATGCATGGAGAGCAGCCCACGTGTGGCATGGCAGAGATGGGTTTCCAAAAGCAGCAGCTTTGTATTTTTCTGATTGTATCTCCAGGGTCACTTAACACGTTCTTCTGAGATTATAATAGCGGTAAACTGGTAGGTATATCTAGAGACTAGCCCAGATTTAAAATATTTTTTGGCGAGTATAGCTTTTCCGTTAACTTTTGTAATGGTACCTTTTGACATTCAGACATTTTATATTTTGCTGTATTCAAATCTGCCAATATTTTCCTTTTCATTCCCTTTTTTGTTTACAATGTTTCATCTGTGTCTATGCAGCTCATTTTAGTATTTAAGAGCGTATGGACTTTAGAGACTGTCTGGGTTAAAATCCTGTTCCTGTCACTATATAACAATGGACACTTTTCTTAATAAAAATAATATTTATTGAACTCTTACAACATACCTAGCCTAAACTTTATTTTTTTT
>NW_007817328.1:0-893 GCF_000696425.1 Galeopterus variegatus | reverse complement strand
AACAATTTATATAAAAATATATATACATACACACACACACACACACACACACACACACACAAATGTATATACATATATACATCCAACACTGGAGCTCCCAGATATATAAAACACATATTGTTGGACATAAAGGTACAGATAAACACCAGCACAACATTAGCTGGGGACCTTAACACCCCACTGTCAGCATTAAACAAATCACTGAGACAGAAAACCAACAAGGAAATACTGAACTTAAATGGCTCCACAGACCCACAGAACATTTTATCCAACAGCTGCAAAATAAACATTCCTTCAATCAGCATATGGATCATTCCCCAGAATTGACTATATGCTGGGCCACAAAACTAGTCTGAACAAGTTCAAAAAAGTCATAATCATATCAAATATTTTTTCCAATCATAATAACATAAAACTAGCAATCAACAACAAAGGAATTTTTGAAATCATGGAAATAAATGTAAATTAAACAGTGTATTCCTGAATGACCAATGGGACAAACAAGAGATTAAGAAGAAAATTTAAAAATTCCTTGAAACAAATAAAGACAGAAACAAAACAAACCAAAATCAGTGGGATACAGCCAAAGCAGTATTAAAAGAAAAGATCATAGCAATAAATGCTTAGATAAAATAATATGAAGACTTCAAATAAGCAACCCAACAATGCACCTCAAGGAACTAGAAAGTAAAGACATACCAAACACAAAATAAGTACAGGAAAAGAAACAATAAAAATCAGAGCAGAAATTAATAAAATTGAGACTAAAAATCCAATACAAAAGATCAATCAAATAAAGTCAGTTTCTTGAAAAAATGAAGAAAATCAAGAAACCACTAACCAGACTAACCAGAGAGAGACAGAGGGAGAGAGAGGACTCAAATAAATCAAAT
>NW_007817327.1:0-893 GCF_000696425.1 Galeopterus variegatus | reverse complement strand
AGTCTAGCCCCAAGGCAAAGACATTGGCATTCTTGATTTTTTTGAATGCTTCATTCTCTGTGAGCTGCGTTGATCAAGTTCCTCCAACGTGCTGGTTAAGGTGACCCCACCGGAGCTTGCACGCACACCATTCTTTTGCACAGTTCTCTGGGTTTTGTAGCAGTGCAGTGAGCCTCAAATTGCCCACCCAGAAATGGATCGTTCTACTTATAATCTCACACATCCACTTTCCATGGAAACACACCATCTTGATATTAGGGACAGGCAGGTGGGTAGAACATTTTTCATCTTTTCCATAAAGAATTATCTGAAATCATGTATCTTGATGAAACAATCCTGAGGGTCCACAGTTGACAGCCCCCAGGGAGAGCTGCACCCCAGTGCCCCAGCTGTCATGAGACTCCGGCACCTGACCCTCTTCATTGAAATTGACAGTGTCAGCTCCTTGTTACCTTTTGCTACCATATGTAACTAAATATTTGAATTTTTATTTAATTTTCAGAAGAGACTGCTGTTGTTTTATTGATTGTGTTTGCTTTCACGATGTGTGCATACACTACAGAGAGATAAGAGCCATGACCAGAGGGACCTTGGAGAGCAGTGTTTTTTCTCAGGAGACATTCACAAGAGGGTTAGGATGGTGACAGTGGCATCAAAAGGACAGCCTGAACATCACATTGTGCCCCATAGATACATACAAGCCAACTTCAAAAAGTTCATAGAAAAATAAAATTAAAAGGTAATACAAATAGTCCTATGAACTTTTTGAAGTACCCTCATACAATTATTATTTGCCAATTAAAGAAATAAATTTTAAAAAGAATAGCTTGGAGGGCCGGCCCATGGCTCACTCAGGAGAGCGTGGTGCTGACAACACCAAGCCAAGGGTTAAG
>NW_007817326.1:0-893 GCF_000696425.1 Galeopterus variegatus | reverse complement strand
AGCTGGTTATAACTTTGGTAACATTGCAGGATACAAAACAAATGCCCCCAAATCAGTTGCCTCTATATACTCAAATAATGAACTAACAGAAAGATAAATAAAGAAAGTAAGCCCATTTACAATTATCACACAAAAAAATAAAATACCTTGGGATCAATTTAACCAAGGAGGTGAAAGACCTTACAATGAGAACTACAAACCACTTCTGAAAGAAATTAAAGAAGACACAGAAAGATGGAAAGGTATTCCATGCTCTTGGATTGGAAGGATTAACATTGTGAAAACGTCTATATTACCCAAAGTGATCTACAGATTCAATGCAATCCCCATCAAAATACCAATGACATTCTACACAGAAATGGAAAAAACAATCTTACCTTTCATATGGAACAACAAAAGACCCCAAATAGCCAAAGCAATCCTGAGCAGAAAAAAAAAAACAAAGCCAGAGGCATAATTCTACCTGACTTCAAATTATACTACAAAGCTATTGTAACCAAAACAGCATGGTACTGGTATAAAACTAGACATTCAGAACTGGAGTAGAAGTAAGAACCCAGAAATCACCCCTCAGGCTTACAGCCATCTGATATCGGACAACAGCAACAAAAATCTACAATGGGGAAAAGATTGCTTCTTCAACAAGTGGTGCTGGGAAAACTGGACATCCATATGCAGAAGAATGAAACTAGATATGCACCTCTCACCGTACACTAAAATCAACTCAAAATCGGTTAAAGTCTTAAGTATAAGACCTAAAACTGTAACATTACCAAGGGAAAATATAGGTGACACTCTTCAGCAACTAGGTCTGGGCACAGACTTTATGGATATGAGCCCAAAAGCACAAGCAGCAAAAGAAAATATAAACAAATGGGACTATATCAAACTAA
>NW_007817325.1:0-893 GCF_000696425.1 Galeopterus variegatus | reverse complement strand
ACAATCCTTGGCGATGTTGAGAGAGCCCAGGCAATCTACGAATTAGCCATCAGTCAGCCATGCCTAGACGTGCCAGAGGTGAGCAGTCTCAAGTTGAACATAACTTGGTTTTAGACACGTCTAGTATTACTTTAGACCAACATCTAAATATTTACATATTTGAGTTTAAAGATGATCTGACTAACCTACAGTTTCTTCTACTCAGATTAGAATTTTCCTGTTTGTAGGATAGAAAGTGGGCTGGGGGGTGGGGGAAGCAGCTCTCTAGTTAAATGTAAATACGAGAGCCCAGTAGACATCCAGGATGAATTGGGATATAATGGGGTGGGTAATTGGCTCTGTTCCTCCCTTTTTCAAACAGGGAAGGCTAAAGGAGATGGGCAAGAGTCCAGGCAAGGAAGCAGCCAGCAGGCAACCCCATGTGGAGAACAAGGGAGATGGACTGGGAACTGGCCATCCCCATATTCTCTTAGAACAGTTTTGCCTGGATTGGGCCAACAAAATAGGCACCCACAAAACTAGGTATTCCTGGGTCAGTACTGCCAACTGTCCTGAAGTCCTGGCCTGCCTGCAGTAGTTAAGCTTGAGCCACAAGGTGGCACCAAACCACAGCTAGGACTTACTTGAATCTCACAGGAGCCACAGAATTTACTAACTTGTACTAACATGGCCCTGCATTTTGGGCCCCACTGACCGCATTAGGGCAGAGCTTTATGTGTCACTGGTTCCATCAGTTGGCCTCAGCTTCTCAGCTCCAGATGCCGGCTTGAAGGTGTTCAGGCCACAGCTTATTTATCCTTGTCCCCTGCAGGCTGCACCGAGCATGTGGGCAGCTATTCAGAGGATGCTGGTTGAGTTGAACTCATACGGTAACAAGTTTATAGTGGAGGTAC
>NW_007817324.1:0-893 GCF_000696425.1 Galeopterus variegatus | reverse complement strand
TTGACAAATGGGTCATGACAAATGGATTGTACAGGATCTCTTATAAGGACTTATATTAAGTCCTTATCAGATATATCAACCACTTCAGTACCATGCAGAATAGTTTCGTGGCTTTAAAATACCTGCTGTGCTTTATCTAGTCAACTGTCTCCCTTTCCCCACACCTCTGGCAACCACTGATCTGTTGTTTTTTTTTAATACCTATCATTTTCCTTTTTAAGAAGTCATATAAATGGAATTATCCAGTATGTAACCTTTAAGACTGGCTTCTTTTATTTAGCAATACGCATTTAAAATTTATCCATATTGTTGTGTGGATTAATAGTTTGTTTCTTTCGATCGCTGGTAAGTATTCCATAGTATGGATGTACCACTGTTTATCCAATCCTCTAGTAAAGGATATCTTAGTTGCTTCCAGCTTTATTATGATTAAAATTGCTGCAAATATTTGTAAGCAGATTTTCATGTGGACTTAAGATTTCTAATCAGTTGGGTAAATTCCTAGGAGTGTAATTGCCGGGTCATATGGTGAAGCTATATTTAACCTTATAAGAAACTGCCAAACCATCTTCCAAAGTGACTGTACCATTTTTCCTTCCCACCAGTAACGAATGAGAGTTCCCGTTCCTCTGTATCTTCGGCAGCACTTGGTACTGCCAGTTTTTTGGAATTTAACCATTTTCATTGGCTTGTAGTAGTTGTTTTAATTTGCATTTTATTTCAATTTGAATTTTTACAATAATAAGTGATGCTGAGAATCATTTCATATGCTTATTTGACATCTGTGTATCATTGGTGGGATGTCTGTTCATATCTTTTGCCCATTAGAAAAATTTTTTTTGTTTTATTATTGTTGAATTTTAGACATTTCTTTTTCTTTTCTTTTTTTTTTT
>NW_007817323.1:0-893 GCF_000696425.1 Galeopterus variegatus | reverse complement strand
TATGATTGACTAGCAGAACTACAGAATTACCTAGAAGAAATATGCTCACTGATCAGATCAAAGGGAACTGTAATCTTACACACTTCCTGGTAGTGTCTGAGGTCTCCAGAAGAATTGATTACACCCAGGCTTTGGGGGGATACAGTGAATTTGTATATCAGGGAAGAAAAGAGTCTGAGCACATCAGAGGAAATATAAACAGGTCATATGTCCAAAATCTATGGAACTTGGGATACTGTAATTTGCTTAAAATTGTGCTGGGCATGTGAGTCACAGTTTACTATTTGGGTATGTCAAAATAATGTATTTACTTTATTTCTAGATTTGAGCTTAATTTCTGATGAGACCTCTGCCTGCCTAATGGGAACTTCTCACTCTAACTCATTGTAGATCTTCTATTGGTACTTCTCTGAGAATCCCCAGATTAGATGAGAATTTTTAGCCAGTGTTAACCCAGTTCACATCTCTGTCTGTCTGCCTCCTCCCACCAGTCCTAACCTAACCCTCGAGGATCACAAGTCTCTAGCTTGCCAAAAAAAAAGGACAAGTTATCCTAGGTGATTGTCACTCTTTGATGGTGGGAGAGAAGAGGCCCATTTCTTGCCTTTTGGCAGGAATGGTAACTGGACTGTCCTGTTGCTATACATTTGGTTCCCTGGCAACTCCCTGGCATTGCCTCTGAGATTCCAGGTTCTTTGCAGGAGTTTTAATTGTATTGTATTAAAACAGCAAAAACATTTATTTTTCTCTTAGATGTGTAAGATTAGCTGGGGCAGTCCAGAATAGGAGACACATTGTACTCCTTATAGCCTTTTTGCTGGTCCCTTCTCACTTTCTCCCATATTTCACTCACCAAAGCAATCACATGACCAAGCCCAGCTTACAGGGGTGGT
>NW_007817322.1:0-893 GCF_000696425.1 Galeopterus variegatus | reverse complement strand
GGCACTGGGAATACGAAGATAAGTAAGATTTAGTTGTTGTTTTCTAAAGTGCATTAATCCACTGAAAGCCAGCTGACTGATGCAGTCCTCACGACCACCTTCTACTCTGGGTAGAGTGGGAGTTAAGGAAGGCTTCTGAAATCGGTGATCTGTCTGCTGAGTCTTAAAGGACTTGTAGTGTTAACCTAGCCATTAACTTTTTACATGACTCAGTTTTTCTTTGATTCTCTTATCCTTTGCAGAATAGACATAAATCAATGTTGCTAAATAGTTATACAATAATGAAATCTTTAAAAAAAAATTAGCTTTCGAGTAAGGCAGCAGATAGATTTTTTACTTGTAGGAGCTTGGCAGGAATTAATTTCCTTTCTCTTTCCTTATTTATTTAGCTTATATTAATCCAGGCATATTTATCCCTATAGTATTTGAAAACAAATATTTAACCATACTTCATATTTTAAATTTGACTTTAAAAGGTTTCAGAGGGTTCTGAGGCCTCAGCCCTGCCCCCGCCACCCACAACCAGGCAAGCAACAGAGCCAGCTGCCCGGGGTCCTTAGACAGGCACCAATGGCCAGGCCCTCCCACCACATCTTCCAATGGACTTATTAGCCACGTGTGTTTCTTTGGGGTGTGTGACTTATCTGCTCAGGTCCTTCACCAAATTTCTGCTTAGATTTTTCTAACTCATTTTAAAGACTTCTTTTTGCATTAAGGATGTTAATCTTTCTGTGTTAAATTTGTTCCTTATCAATCGACTTTAATTTGTGATGTTTTCCTTCATTTTTAGGTTGAGAAAATAAATTTCTATCTAAACATTCAATTAAAAAATAGTTTTCAACATAAATTTAAAATTTTGCAAATCATGTAATTCTGGAGTTGTAAAAATTGTT
>NW_007817321.1:0-893 GCF_000696425.1 Galeopterus variegatus | reverse complement strand
GTGTGTGTGTGTGTGTGTGTGTGTGTGTTGGGGGGAAGAGACATGGAGAGAGAGAGAGAGAGACAATAGAGAGAGACAGAGATCTTAAAAGCCAAAGGTAAACATAAAATTAATAACAAGTAGCAAAGGGAAAAGTATCCAAGACAACTTTGGGAAAAATTCCAAGGTGGGAAGGCCATATATGACAAACAGCTAACATCATACCAAATAGGAAAAGTTGAAAGCTTTTTCTCTAAGAACAGGTATAAGAGGGATGCCCATTTTCACTGTTCTTATTCAATATAGTACTGTACATCCTAGCCAGAGTAACTAGGCAATAGAAAAAAAATAAAGGGCATCCAAATTGGAAAAGAGGAAGTCAAAATGTCCCTGTTTGGAGATGATATGATTTTATACATAGGAAAATCCTCAAGACCCCACGTAAATACTGATTAACAAATTCAGTAAAGTTGCAGGAGACAAAATTAACATATAAAAATCAGTAGTGCTTCTATACACCAACAATAAACTAGATTAAAAAAATCAAGGAAGCAATCCTTTTTGCATAGATATAAAAAAAGAGAGAAAAACCTAGGAATAAATTTAACCAAGGATGTGAAAGATCTCTACAACAAAAACTACAAAACCCTGATAAAAGAAATTAAAGAGGAAACAAGAAAAAAAAAAAGAAAGAAAGACATCCCATGTTCATGGATTGGAAGAATTAATATTGGGAAAATGACCATATTACCAAAAGCAATCTATAGATTCAATGCAATCCTTATTAAAATTCCAATGATAATCTTCACATACACACACACACACACACACACACACAGAGATTTCTAAAAATTATGAAACCACAAAAGACCCCAAATATCTAAAGTAATCCTGAGCAAAAGGAACAAAGCTGG
>NW_007817319.1:0-893 GCF_000696425.1 Galeopterus variegatus | reverse complement strand
TCTTTGAAAAATAAATAAAATATAAAAAGCTAGCTAAGTTAATCAATGAAATAGTAAAAAAAAAACTATACAAAATAAAAAATGATAAATGGAAAATAACTATTGCTGCAGAAGAAATAGAAAAATATAAGAAGAAGCTACTTTGAACAAACCTTGTTTTCTGTTAGAATGTTTCAACAATATCTGGATGTCAGTTCTCCCGAATTTACTGTGTAATTTTAATGAAATTCCAGTAAAAATTCTGGTACTCTTTCTTAATAAAAAATATGTAAAAAATTGAGAATTGTTTCAAAATGAAATGTCCTTCCCCTATCCTGAGTTATCTTCTTAGCATAAGCTACGGAGGGTCACCGTAAACCACCGTATTAGCATAAACTATCAGGGTCCAGCACATAGGACAAAAAACTTCTTTTACTCAGGATATTTAATAATTTTGAGATTCCTTCTTAGGAATGAGGGACAAAGGTCAGTTAAATTTCTCATTATACAACATGTTCATACAGGAAATTCAAGGGTGTTTCAATATTAGAAAATCTATTAATAGGATTTACCAAACTAATATGTCTAAGGAGAAAAATCCATAAAATTACTTTCAAAGATTCTTTGGTGTTGATAAAGACTTTTACCAAATATTTCTTCTGGAAACTCCTGGGAAAATAGGGATGGATTTGTGTGTGTGTGTGTGTGTGTAGTGTGTATGTGCATACACATGCATATATGTATATACATGCATCTTTGCACATCCATAAAGTTAATTTGTAATTTTAATCTAATTCTAATGAGTTTTCACATACGGATAGACTCATTGATCTTAAAGTTCATGTGGAGAAAGAAATGTTGGGAGGCAAATCTCTGGTCTCTCTCATTTCTGCAGGTCTTATGGATGAGTTGTT
>NW_007817318.1:0-893 GCF_000696425.1 Galeopterus variegatus | reverse complement strand
TGTGTTCTTGGCACTTTTGTCAAAAATCAGATGGAAACAGTCAACAGAGTGAAGACACAACGTGCGGAATCTGATAAAATATTTGCAAACTATTCATTCAGTAAGCAATTAATATCCAGAATATATGAGGGACTCAAACAACTCAATAGCAAAAATACAAATAATCTCGTTTTAAAATAGGCAAATTGCATGAATAGACATTTCTCAAAACAAGACATACAAACTGTCAACAGGTTTCACCTTTACCCCAGGGTGACAGAGATGCCAAAAAGATTACTCAAAGTCCATTTCTTCTGAGCAGTGAGAAGCCTGAAGGGGTTAATTTCCACCAATGCTCAAGAGAGAGGCATCCCTTGGGAAATTAATACTGAACTGTGGTCTCATCTCAGTATTTATTCTCCAGGCCAGAAAGATACAGAAAAGGAACATGGGTGGTTACAAACAGAACAGTAAGATAATTGTCATAGCAACAGTCATTAGGTTTAGTTGCACCAAGGACATCTGCCCTTGGAGCCAGCAATTTTGCCGGGTTACAGTTCTTTATCTACAACAGAGACTTTAGCCTGGGGAAAGTTTCCTGTCTTTTGCAAGCTTAACATTCCTATGTGTAATTTTAAAAAGTTAGTCTATACCTGAAATTACAGGACATTGGAAGCTAGGCCCTGTGAAATACATTTGCTTTTTTAATGTTAGTATACTCCATTAAAAATCTTCAACTTCACTATATCATCAGGGAAATGCAAACAAATACCACAATGAGATATCATATCATCTCACCTCAGATATAAATGGCTATTATCAAAAAACAAAAAATAAATGCTGTCAAAGATGCGGAGGAAAGAAGCTCTTATACCCTGTGGGTGGAAATGTAAATTAGTATAGCCATTGCAAAA
>NW_007817317.1:0-893 GCF_000696425.1 Galeopterus variegatus | reverse complement strand
CCATGGGTGCCCATGCTGACAGCCAGCCCAGTGGTGGTCCCTTCTCCCCCACAGCCCTCCACAGCTCTAGGGAGCTGCTGAGTCCTGTGGCATCTGTGCAGGCTTGCTCCAGATTCAACAGGTGATCCATTGGCCCTCTACAGAGCTGCTAGGACCTATTGCAATGGTGAACTCAGCTCACTGACCAATAGTAGACCAGGCAGGGGCTTTGGCACCCCAAGGCAGGCCTGTACAGTGCTGCTGGGCTTGGCTGCACCCTTGCAGGCTTGCATCAGGCTCAACAGCTGAACAAGTGGCCACATACAGAGCTGTCAAGCCCTGCAACAGCTGTGTATACCTACTCCTGAACCAACAACTGATTGGGTAGCAGCCTTCCCTCCCTACGGCATGCCTTCAGAGAGCTGCTGGGTCCTGCAGCATCCATGCAGGCTTGCTCCAGGCTTAACAGCTTAACCAGTGGCCCTCTACAGAGCTTCCAGGACCTGCTGCAACAGTATACATCTGTTCACTGACAGACAGCAGATCACCCACCCCAACAAGAAACTGCTGAAGGCCCCACTGCCTAAGCCACAAAGGCACCCACAAACAACTCTTAAGATTGAATACAGTTGGCAAAGTTGCATGAAGTCTACACTATTACACTCACCCAGATCCAAACTTAAAATGCCCAACCCAACTGTCAATATAGAATACTTCTACAAGAAAGAGTCTCCCCCTTCAAAAGCCACTCCTACAGAATAGGAGAAAATATTTGCAAACTATACATCTGACAAGGGATTAATATCAAGAATATACAAGGAGGGCCAGCCCGGTGGCACACTGCTACAGTGCACCGCTTGTGAGTGCGGCGGCGCTCCCGCCGAGGGTTCGGATCCCACATACAGACCGGTTCC
>NW_007817316.1:0-893 GCF_000696425.1 Galeopterus variegatus | reverse complement strand
GGTGATGTGGTTAGATAATGGGCCACTTCTGTCTGTCTTTGACTTCATACATTCCCACCCCTGACAGCTCTTTTACAAGCTCACTCCTTGGACAGAAATCTGCAAAATCAACCCAGAAAATATTAGGTGCCTTGAAATTAAATGTTTTCTTTTTTTTAACATCACGAATAAATCAATGATTTTATATGTGTATAAACATCAAGAACCACAACTGTGGCTCATCAAGGTTACACAATTTAATCTCTTAGTAAGTTGCTAGGTAGGCAAGGAAGTTGTGAGTGGAGGAATAGGCGTCTTGGATGTGTATGCATAGAATCCAGGCAAGCCAAAATTTCACTTGATTTGATGTAATTAGGAAGAGAAAATACAAGACCAAATATTGGTCCATAGAAACCCCTAGGAATTAGAATTTTTTCTGCTTTTAGAGAATTAGCCCAATAGACTCATTGCAACATGGTGGGAAAATACATAGATCTTAATATTTGATTGTGCTTGGGCTAACTATGAAATGTGTATTTATTTTGCAGATATGAGGGGTCTTTAGAAAGTTCATGGAAAGATTGAATTATCTTTTAATTTCATTTTTCCATGAACTTTTTGAAGTACGCTCCTACTTTTCAGTTTCATTTTTCTGTCACTTTGATTTGTGTTATGATTCCTTAGCTTTTAAAGCATGGGCCATGAGATTCTCCAATTTGGAATGCCTTAAGTTTTTACAGAAAGTTTGAACAGTGCTTTCAAAAAATGTTTTATTAGATGCATACAATATTTCCATAAATACTTATAGAAATACTCACTACAGAAAGTAAAGCAGCACCTCTTAGCCAAAGTGAAGAGAAATGTTGTTAATCAGTGGAAAAAGTAAATGCAATCTACTAGCTAAGCTATGACAG
>NW_007817315.1:0-893 GCF_000696425.1 Galeopterus variegatus | reverse complement strand
AAATTATTTTCAGAAATGTTTCATTATATCTATGAAAATAAAATCATAGTATATTCATATAAGATTTTTTAAATGTAAATGCTACTTTGACACAATGCCTGTCACATGTAAATACTTAAATAACTCTTGGTTTCATTATAGAATGGTGAAAAAGAAAAATACAATTTATTGTCCTCTAATGAGCCCTTCATTCTTAAATCTCAGTATACTCAGTATGCAGGGATAGAGAAATTCTAAATGGAATTTCTATGCATTTAGTAACAGCTTTTGTCTGGGCCTATCTTTTCAAAACTGTTTATACAGAGAATTGCCTTGGAAAATAAACAGTGTCTCACTCCAGGACAGAAGACAGATTATTTTCCTAACCAGAATACTAAAGATAATGTGTCCCTGAGGGACAAAGTTTCAACAGGTAAGTCAGCAGTTCCTTTAAAAAGATTGGGGGTTTTCTGAGATTGGAGTTCCTCAGCTGTGACCCAGACTGACTGTTTACAAATCCTCGTGGACCAATTTACCTCTTCAACATAGAGCTTGAGGAAAAAGTGAAACTAACACGGACCTTTAACTCATGCTCCCTCCCATGTAATGAGTAACAGAGCCTTTGGTCTTTGACACAGGAGTCTTGTGTCTTTTTTCAGTAGCTATAAAACTGTGACAGGCTAGCTTGCAAGCGGGGTAAAATCGCTATACTTCAAAGTTCTTGATTCAGTTTTGTTGTATTTTATGTGGACATAATATTCATCTCACCTATTTCATGACGTTATTTTGTGATTTGATAATATTATGGAATTAAAACAACTGTAAATATGAAATATTCCATAAAATATATACCATACTTATTCATAAAATAATATAAAATGTAAACAAAACATTAATGAATACTATTTATGACA
>NW_007817314.1:0-893 GCF_000696425.1 Galeopterus variegatus | reverse complement strand
CTCGGCGGGAGTGCCGCCGCGCTTCCCAAGCGGCACACTGTAGCAGTGCGCCACCGGGCCGACCTGGGATAAAATATTCTTACTTCACGAAGTCATAATTAATATTAAATGAGTTAAAGCTTGTGGAGCTTTTGCCTAGCTCATAACTAATATTATAAGTTACATTATACTATAATGTATAATGTTACTATATTATCATTAACAGGACCTTTAAATGAAGATAAAAATCAGAATTTCATAAAAATGCATATGATTTTATTGTGTAAGAATATTTTTGCAAATCACCAAACAGTGGGATAGGTATGGTTAAGTAGTAAAACCCTGAACACCTGCAAATAGAGATATTTAATAAAGTTTTATTTCTTTGTCATAGGAAATTCATTTTTTAGCTTGTAAACAATTTGGACTTATTCTTTTTGCCCAAAGTAATGAGGCATAAAACATGAAATAATTTAAAAAGTGTTGGCAAAAGACAGAAAGTAGAAGTATATAAATTGTGAGAAAGAGAGATGGAGAGAGGCAGAGACAGAGAGAAAGAAAGTACTAAAGGCAGGTATTATACAAGGTATTTTTGTCTCCTCAGCACACAAAAAGAAAATATTCTACATTGCAACTAAAATATGCATGCACAAAAATCAACAAAATTATTATAACTCCTTTCTTAGTTGGTGTTTTTCCTTTCCTTCTCTTCTCTTTTCTTTATTTGTCATCTATACTATTCTAATAGAGATTGTCTAAGTGAATTAAAAAAAAAAGGCATGAAGAAAATGTACACAGGATTAATAGTACCGACAGCAAAGTAAGTAAATGTGATGTGACATACAAGAAACAAAATATCAGGCATTGAAGAAGAAAGAAAGGAAGGAGAAGAGGAAAGAAAGAAGAAGAGGAGG
>NW_007817313.1:0-893 GCF_000696425.1 Galeopterus variegatus | reverse complement strand
AAAGGATTTAAAAAATCATGTTAATAAGTTGAAGGAGAACAGTAATCTTACAAGATGCCAAAATGGTATTTGATAAAAGTCAAAGCCTGTTGCTGAAGATATATCAGGAACCAGTGAATATTTTCTCAATATAATAAAGAAATCATTTATAAATCACCCATCAAGTCAATATTCTAACAATAAAACATGGAAGTCTTTGACTTAAAATCAGTAATAAGGCAAGGATGCTCATTATTAGTGATATTACTTGTTTTATTTATTTATTATTTGAATTAATTTGTTTGGGAAATTGTAGTCAACATATCTGAAGCAGAATAAAAATATTATATTTGTCAATAATATGATTTTGTGAAAAATTGTATACTTCAATGTTTTAAGTTCAGTCTTAACTAAAATTAAAGTAAAAATCAGACACCACACAATTTTTAATAGCTGAGTCTTTGAGAGTCTGCTGCACTTTGACCTGTTCTCCCCAAAGTTTAGGAATATAGAATACTGAGCTAGCTATTACATTTCATAATAGAGATTAGAAGAGCTGGAGACGATTCAGATATGGCTACCCTGAAGACTCTAAAACCTAGTCAGGTTGGGATGAAGGTCCTTTCTAGTAGATTTTTATTTATTCTGTAATCTTGTCATCAGAATATTTGAGCGTGATGGTGAGAGTACTTGAATTTCAGGGAATAATTATCATACAACTAATAACCTTGAAACTATACTGCTTTTTCAATTGTTTGCTATAGGAAAAAGTTTTCTTCTTTTATTACATATGTTTTATGTGAAGTTAAATTTTATTTTATTTTTATTTTTTATTTTTTCCCCTTTTTGTCTGTTTTCGTGTCCGGCAATGGATCGCAACCCTCAGTGTCGCGCCCATACCGGACCGGGACCGG
>NW_007817312.1:0-893 GCF_000696425.1 Galeopterus variegatus | reverse complement strand
TTCTGAACATGTGTCATGTGTCCCTGCTTCACAGCTTGGTTCATGTCCTTACCCTCATTTTCTCCCTATTCAAATTCTGTTCATGTGTCAATGTCCAAGCATCCTTCCCCATGAAGTATTTTTGGAGCTCTTCAGGACCCAGAAATTTCTTCCCTCTGAAATTGTAGCACTGCTTTTCTGTACAATTATCTGGCGAATTGGCCTCACTATATCTCCAGTACTTGTCTTCACTTTTAACTGTCTTCTTAAAAGCCAGGAGTATACATTACTCTTGGTCCATTGTCCTTAAGTTAGTTCTTTCTTCATAATGTACGTATAGAATGTGTTTGTCCAAAGAACTTCAGTAAAAAGATCAGGTCTTGGTGTCAGACTGATCCAGGTGGGCTTTAGTCCAAACTCTGTAACTCAGTTTTGTCATCTGTAAAATAGTGATAATAATTATACTCTGTAGGATTAAATGAAATTTGAAATGATATGTATAAATTGATAATGCAGTCTCTGGCCCAAAGAAGGAATTCAATAAATCATAGCTATTATTTATCATCATTATCATTACGTCATTACAAGTTGTTTCAAATCAAGGAATCTACAATATCAACCCACATCATGATTTATTCACCAAACATTTATTGTGGTGCCTATTGCATGCCAGACACTACATTGTGGTAAACATGGCAAATGAGTTTTTGTCTTCATTGTGCTTATAGTCTAGTGGGACCTGGGTTTCATCATAGAACCAAATAATAAACCATCAGGGCAGGGAAGTATTTTTCCAGGTATGCTGGTGTTAACTAAAAGTTATTCCTACAAGGCTATTTGTCAATTAAAAAACAATAAAAAATAAAAGTCATAGTTTCTGTTGTGAACAATAATGCATCTGTAATAACTTTTAA
>NW_007817311.1:0-893 GCF_000696425.1 Galeopterus variegatus | reverse complement strand
ATTTGTTTGTTGTTAAGTTTTGCGAGTTCTTTATATATTTTGAGTATTAAACACTTATCAGATATAGGATTTGCTGATATTTTCTCATGTTCTGTAGGTTGTCTTTCTCATTCTACTGACTGTGTTATTTGATGCACAGATGTTTTTAATTTTAGTGCTGCCTAACTGACTTTTGACAGAAGTTCAAAAGTAATTCAGAAGAGGAAGGGCAGCCTTTCTGATGAACAGTGCTGAAGCAACAGGGCATCCACGGGCAGAAAACAAGCTAATCTCAACCTAAACCTGACACCTTATATAATAATGAACTAAAATGGGTCATGGGCTTACACGTGAAATGTCTAACTTCAAAATGTGTAGGGAGCAAAAGAGAAAATATTAAGGATTTAGGACTAAGATAAAAGTTCTTACATTTTATACCTAAAGTACAACCTGTAAAATGAATTGATAAATTGGACTTCACCAACATTAAAATCTTTTGCTTTGTGAAAGATGCTGTTAAAAGGATAAAAAGAAGCCATGGACTGGGAAGAAATATCTGCAATTCACATATGCAAAAAGGAGTACTATGTAGATGGTACAAAGAATTCTCAACTCAACAGTAAAGACAATCCAATTAGAAAGTGTGCAAAAGACATTTTAAAGTCATTTTACCAAATAAGATATATAGATGGCAAATAAGCACATGAAATAATGCCCAACATTATTTGCCATTAAGGAAATGCAAATTAAGATCAGAATGTAATGTCAATACACACAGTATTAGAAAGTCTAAAGACTGGGTAACATAAAATAGTGGAAGGCCCAAGTGTTGGGAAGAATATGGAGAAACAAGACTGTTCATATGTTGCTGATAAAAATACAAAATGATACGCCATTGTGAAAAACTGTTTTTT
>NW_007817310.1:0-893 GCF_000696425.1 Galeopterus variegatus | reverse complement strand
GATCCTGGACTTCTCAGCATCCAGAACTCTAAGAAATAAATTTCTGTTGTTGATAAGCTACTCAGGTTATGGTATTTTGTTGTGGAATTTAGCAGCCCTAAAGAGACTCATACATTGACAGAACCAAGTTGAAGAGAACATTGAAATTATGTGTGTATTTCGAATCAGGCATAGAAATCCTACATTTACTACAACTAAAAAATCCTAAAATCTCAAGGCAAAATTACCCTTGCTTGTGATTTTTGAAATGCTTAAAAGAGAAACATTTGGAAAAACCTTGAACCTCTTCTGTTTACAGAAGTGTTATATGTAATGACCGTTTTAAAAATAATAATAAAACCTTCCCAATTTCTACTTATCAATTTACTCCATTAATTTTGGATTTCACAACAAATCAGAATCCCCTTTTTCTATTTCTCATTTTTATTTAAGAAATATGCTAGGCATTTACTAATGTGTTAGGAATTTTTAAATGTATAAGATAAAGTTTCTCTCTGAAGGACTTCACAGTCTAGTTGAAGAAACAGAGGCATAAACAAAGATTTGAATCACTGCATGATTGAGTGCTACAGAAAATGTGCATGGGAGCATGGAAGGTAATACTGAACTAACTTGGGAAGTTTGGGGAATGCTTAACGGAAGAGGCATTTTAACTAAAACTTGAAGAAGAATTTAAAAGAAACACTGCAAGAGAATAGGGGGATAAGTTAAAAAGGTTCCTGAAACAGCCCAGGCAAGAGACAGTGTAAGCCTGAAGTACAGAGCAAGTGGCACTGGGGATAGCAGATATAAAACCAATTTGACATATGTTGGTGATAGAATCAACAAGTGTCAGCAAAAATTTGGGTGGATTTAGGGGAATGTATGGCAGAGAGGAAGGAGTTAAAAAAAAA
>NW_007817309.1:0-893 GCF_000696425.1 Galeopterus variegatus | reverse complement strand
TCCTTAGCTGTGGGCCTGGCACATAGTAGGTGCTCACTAAACTGTGGCATTATTACCATGGAGATGAGTATGGGAATTTGGAGGACACAGCTGGAGAAGAGACTTGAATGACCTCCCCAGTGGAGGGTGGCCAGGAAGGGAGAGGGGCAGAGAGCTGCAGAGAAGAAACTGCAGCCACAAAGAGGAAGAGAGAGGCAGAGCTGAAGGTGACATCAGGGGAGGGGAGAAGAGAGGGCTCAGCGATGCCCAGCCTGGGCAGGAGGGTGAGGACACAGCTGAGGTGCCTATCAGCTGCCTGCAGCTCACATCATTCCTAGGCCCATCTCGCTTTTGTCTCTGCCCCAGAGCTTCTGCCTGGCTTGGCCACCCTCACCACCATGACCATTGTTGCCGCACTGTCAGCTGCTGTTTCTTGCCTCATCTTCCTTCCTGCCCCTGATATGGCAAAAGAAGGAGACAGGAAGCAGCTGCCCTCCCCTGCAACCTCCCTGGCCCTGGAGGCTGGAGCTGCCCAGGATGGTGGGTAAGAGCTCAGGTGCTGGAATCAGACAAGCTGGGTCCTGTTCCCAGATCTAGCGCTTAAGAGCTGGGTGACCTCAGCAAGTTAGGTGACCCGTCCAAAGCTTTAGTTTCCTCATCTGCACAATACAGATACCAAGGCTGTTGAGAAGAAGGAATGAGATCATGCATAGCAAGCCTAGCATGGTGTCTGGCATACAGCAAGGCTTGAATAAGCATTAGCTATAAGCAAGGCTGGCTTCATGGGACTGTGACCTGTGCAATGTCACACAGGGTCCCTCACTCAGAAGGGTCTCAGTCTTGGTATAATGCTTTGTCATCACCATCTTAAAATTCTTTGGGCTTCTTTTTTGGTTTTTTGGGTTTTTTGGCGG
>NW_007817308.1:0-893 GCF_000696425.1 Galeopterus variegatus | reverse complement strand
GTTTCCTCTCAAGTATAATGAGTGGGCTGGAATAGATTTCATTTAAGCATGTCTATGCTGATGTCAAAAAGCAGAAGGTGTGTTCTGCATTTCAAAAAAGATTAGAAGGAAAAAAAAAGTCTCCACTTGATTATACACAGTGAGGGGGTATTTCTGAGGAAGGGCCTGCTAGGGCTTCTCTCAGCTGCAGTGACAGGCTCTTTTCTCTACTCGTCTGTCCAAGTTTACCACATCCTGGCTCCCCTCCCTCTCTTCTTTGCCACATACCCACACACTTACCTCACCCTCATCACTTCTGTTTGTAGATCACACCCCAAAGAACTGAAAATTGAAAGTATAGCTGAAGTAGAAACATTACAGTGGTTATTGGAAACTGGAAAAGATCTCCTGAGCTTTAATAGTACACATGAAGACTACTATGCACATAATTCCTTTCTGTGCCTGCATTTATACCATAATAAAAAATAAACATAAAATTATTACTCAATTCTTTTTTGCCACCACAGAGGAGGGAATTAAAAGAATCCAGGACCTCATTTGTAACTTACATCAAATCAGTATAACACTCTTTCCTGGGACTTTAAGGAGTCCTAATTTGATGGCTTAGCTATTAATTTCTATGAAATCAAATGAAAAATAAATAAGTGCATTTGCTGCAGTAAAACCACAGAAAGAGTCTAGGCTTTGTTGGTGAACTGGTGTTTCCTCATGGCAACCCCAGAGGAGCTGCTGGGGCAGAAGAAGCCCAGCATAGAGGTAACTGCTTTTACTGGCCACCTCCTCTGTGCCGATTCCTGTTAGATGCTTTAAACTTGCAAACTCATTTGACCCTGACAACTTTCTGGGGTCTCCTTGTCATTTTATAGATAAGAAAGAGAGTGAGAGAGGTACCT
>NW_007817307.1:0-893 GCF_000696425.1 Galeopterus variegatus | reverse complement strand
CACAGTTCTTGGAGCCGGGAGGCCTGGATTTGCCTAACTTGGGAAGAGATTCAACACACAAAGGAGCCTCAGGCTCTATGCCCAGTGCTCCCACCTACTCCTCCTTCAGCCAATCTGCCTCAGAGCAGCCCAGATAATGCTCTTTTCTCCCTTGGCTGGGGCACAGTGCTTTGTGTTTCCTGCTGCACTCTGTGATGATGCTTTGTGGGCCTCTCTGTCTCACCTGTGAGGTCTAAAATTCTTGAGGAAGAAAACTATGTTGGTCTTCGCTGAACTCTCTCCACCTGCACCTACTCCAGCAGGTTCTCTATCCACGTCCACCTGAGAAGGGCCCTGACTGTCAGCTTAATGTGAGCCAAGGTTGGACCTTCCCTTCAGGTGAAGTACCACTAGGTCAGACATTAGAGAGAAAACCTCAGAGCTGGTGTCACCTGTGTTTTGTAATTTTTGACTGTGATTTTGAAGTCATTGGCCTCTTAAGGAACTCATCTTATTATGGCCTCTTGAGTTTTCTCTCCCTAAGGCATAGCCTGGCACTTCTCGGCTGACTCTAACTGTGGCTGGGGAGCAGTTCTGACCTGTCTGTCCATTGCACTGTTTGCACTGCCAGACAAACCCTGATGGACAGCCACTGTGCAGGGCCTGTTGATTTGGAGTGAGTTGAGAGGATGACAATAAAAGGAGGTTATGGCTCAGGACAGCCGAGTACTGGAAGAGGAAAGGTACAAAGAGGTGTTGGCATTGAAGTTTATGAAATGTCAGAGGTGGGTGACAAGGAGAACTCTAGCCAAATGTCTGGAAGCCACATGATTGTCTCCAGCCATTGTCCCACGTTAACATGTGGTGCATGAAGTTCACACATGTAACACAGCCCCATGGAGTGTTGATGTTCT
>NW_007817306.1:0-893 GCF_000696425.1 Galeopterus variegatus | reverse complement strand
AAGATTAGTGAAGAGTGGCATTGTTTTACATTTTTGCAAATCTCTGTAATGTCAAGCTAAATAGTAAAGCACTAGATTCTAATATCTGCTTCTGTGTCCAGTGTTTCGCAGTATGTTGTTCTGGCTAAAGCAGTCAACAACACAAGACCTTGTACTGACAGGCAATTGGAAAGGAGTATTTTACAAAGAAGAACACCACAGGCAGATGTGGTCAATGCTCAGGTACCAATTTAGATAGCTGTGGATTTTTTTTATTGGTACTACACTGAAACCTGACAAATAGTAGTTTCTCAATGTTTAGTTAAAGTGTGGACTCAATTCATGTCAAAGAACATTTCATGCTCTGTTTCATTTCAGTTCATTAGTATATCTTGGGTTATGAATAGACATTTTACCAGTACAATATTTTTAAATATATATTCTGGTCCTTGGGAAAGTATTGGTTTCCTGAGTTATATAGATCTTCCTTATATTGACATATTTTATTAATAACTACCTTAGAAAATTATAGAATACTCAAGCACACATTCCATTAACCATCAAAACGATGAAGTCAGCGTGCTCTATGTAGACTCTAGGTAACTCTACTATGTATTTGTTGGAGAATGAATGTGAAAGAGGCAAATAATCTTTATTATTGTGAAAGTGGATTGGACCTTGTGAGCCCATTGGAAGGACTGCAGGATCCTGTCTCCCATAGAGATCCCCAGAACACATTTTAGAAGGCACTGAAGTACATACCTGTATACCTGTACTCATTTAAAATATCTAGACTTCTCTTTCAGAAAGTAATGAATGAAAATGGTGGTGTAACATTTTCTTGAAGTATAGTTAATTGTTATAAATCCCACCCATTTTGGGCCAGCCCGGTGGCGCACTCGGTAGAGTGTGGC
>NW_007817305.1:0-893 GCF_000696425.1 Galeopterus variegatus | reverse complement strand
TTCTCAAGGTTATACAGAATACTGACAAAGACCAGTCTAGACAGTAAAACAAAACAAACTTAAAAGAATAAAACTGTGCAAAGTATGTTCTCAGATCAAAATAAAATTAAACTAGAAATCAATAACAGAAATATAGTTTAAAATTTTACAATATTTCTTAATTAAACAGAATAGATCACTGGTCAAAGAATAAATCTCATGAAAAATTCAAAAATATTTGAACTAAACCAAAAGGAAAATACAACTATACCGATCTTACATCTTTCACAAATTTAATTGAAATGGATTATAAACCTATTTACTCTGTTTGTTTGGTTTGTAATCCATTTGAATTAACAGAGTAAAAAGACAAACAACAGAGTGGGAGAAAATATTCACAAAATACACGTCTGACAAAGGATTAATATCCAGAACATACAAGGAACTCAAACAACTATACAGCAAAAAAACAACCCAATTAAAAAATGGGCAAAGGAGCTGAATAGGAATTTCTCAAAGAAAGGTATATGAATGGACAATAGACACATGAAAAAATGCTCAACCTCATTCAGCATCTGGGAAATGGAAATGAAGACCACTTTCAGATACCATCTCAGTACAGTTAGGATTGCTAACATCCAAAAGACTGAGAACGATAAGTGCTAGAGGGGTTGTAGAGAAAAAGGAACTCTAATACACTGCTGGTGGGGCTGCAAAATGGTGCAGCCTTTGTGGAAAATGGTATAGAGGTTCCACAAACAGTTACAGATAGATCTATCATATGACCCAGCTATTCCACTGTTGGGAATATACCAAGAGGAATGTAAGTCATCATTCCAAAGGGATACCTGTTCTCCAATGTTTATTGCAGCTCTGTTTACAATAGCCAAGAATTGGAACCAGCCCAATTGTCC
>NW_007817304.1:0-893 GCF_000696425.1 Galeopterus variegatus | reverse complement strand
AAAGGCTTTCTACAGAAGCAGCACTTCAATTGAGACTCAGGAGTTCACAAAATACGGGGGACGGACAGACCCGTGCCCAGGAAGTTTGGTTTCTTCCAGGGACTGAACAAAGACCAGTGAGGTTTGACCAGGGACCAGCAAACCCTGCCGCATGGGCTCAGAATGGTTTTTACCCTTTTAAACACTCGGAAAAAATCAAAAGAATAATATTTGGTGGCACCTGACATAGAATGTGTCTTAAGTTTCAATATCCCTAAGCAAAGTTTTTTTTTTTTTTCCTTTTTGTGTTTTTTACTGACGGGTAATGGGATCACAACCCTCGGTGTCGCGCCCGTACCGGGGACCGGCAACAGGATCGCAACCCTCGGTGTTGCGCCCGCACCACGCTCAACCGGTCTCCACATGGGATCCGAACCCTCGGCGGGAGCGCCGCCGCACTCCCAAGCGGCGCACTCTCCAGTGCGCCACCGGGCCGGCCCCGACCTAAGCAAAGTTTTACTGGAACTCATTCATTGCATACCATCTATGACTCTTTTCTGCTACACCGGCAGAGCTGGCTGGTTGTGACAGAACTTACAGGCCACCAAGCCTATGGTGTTTACTGTGTGTCACTTTACAGAAGAAGTGTGCTGACCCCAGGACCTAGGCAGAGAGGACAGAAAGGATGGCTGATGGGAATAAGTGTTTGTTGCATCCTCAGCCTGGGCTAGGTCCTTGTCGGGGTTCTGTATTTAATTTTTTTATAGAGGTCCTATGAAATAGCAATAATCATTTTTTCCCCCATTTTTATAAATGAAGATACTGAGACTCAAAGAAGTTAAGTTACTTTCCGAGAATTTATATGGCTAGTAAGTGGTAGAACCTGGACTTTAAGTACCTCTCCTGTGACTGTA
>NW_007817303.1:0-893 GCF_000696425.1 Galeopterus variegatus | reverse complement strand
ACAAGGAGTTGGAAGGGTCAACTGAAGGCACACAAAAAATCAATGCCAAACCTAGATGTTAGCACATTCTATCCCAATCCCCTTAGCTGGAAGCTTTATTGATGAACCATTCTTGTTTGTATTCTTGGCAGCACTAATGACTGGGCAATTCCTCTACTGTTACTATTCCAACTTAATTACCATAAGAACCATCTGTTGCTGAACATGGCACTGTAGGCATAGCCGTGATTGATTGACTTTTATTAATTCCATTCAAAAATTATGAAGTTTGGCTGCTTCTTAGGAAACAGAAAGCTGAATGAGAATATTGCTCTCCTAGAAACAATGAGGAATGAAAAGCTAATCAACATGACCACAATCTTTTTGAAAGCTGAGATCTCAGTGGAAACAGATGAACTAAATGTCAGTGCGACAAGCTCCTCTTAAAAGAAGTGAGACACAACCTTTGGCAGCACGCAATAGGAGAAGAAGACAGCCATACAATTTGACAAGAAAAAATATAGAATTTTAACAAATTCTTAAAAGACAAATTGAGCTACCATGTCATTTTAGAATACTTTGAGCACCCAAAACAAGGGAAGTGAGCACCTACTCACCAGCTCTTTTTCACAGATCTCCAGTAGGTGCTTGTGAGAGAGACCAGGTGACCTAAGCTAAAGGTAACCTAAGAGATCCATTCTCAGGAGAAAAGAATTGCAGGTGGTCATCAGTTGCCACTGTAGGGCAGAAATAAAATTGTCTGTTTCTCAGAGTCTTCTCTTAAATGAAAATATGTAAGTAGCAGGGTGATACGCAGGTAATGCCCTCACTTTTCAGATTTAAGGACTGGTCAAGATATAGATTTTACAAAAAATTAGCTCCCATAACTCCATAAGGACATTAGGTAAAATTCA
>NW_007817302.1:0-893 GCF_000696425.1 Galeopterus variegatus | reverse complement strand
CCACCACGCTTCCCAAGCAGCGCACTGTAGCAGTGTGCCACCAGGCCGGCCCCCTAAAGTCCACTTTAAACTAAAATTTTTAGTCTGTGTTTCTTAAGACAATAAAAACAATATAAATTCAGCCAAATCCATGAAGAAGAGTCCTAGGAGAAGACATAACCTCCATCCAGTACCATGGCCAACCCTGGATTTGCTTCTGAGGGATGTTTCCTTTTTCAGTTCACCCTTTACTTAGGGACACAGCCCTTTCTATGTCCTGCATTTCTATAAGATAGTCTCTAATTAATCTATGTCTTATACTGACCCAAGACTTGGTCTCCAAAATCCCTTGTGTTCCAAAGCTCTAAGCCACCCATATTCAGTGGCTTCAATATATGTAGAGGATTCAGGCTTTGTTTGCTGTATTAGTTTGCTAGGGCTGCCATAACAAAATACCACAGACTGGGGTGGCTTCGACAATAGAAATTTATTTCCTCATGGTTCTGGAGGCTAGAAGTTCAAGATCAAGGTTTCTGCTGACTCAGTTTCTGGGGAGGGCTCTCTTCCTGGCTTCTCAATGCTTCCCACATTGACTTTCTTCAAAACATGCATGGAAGGAGGGGTGGGACTGCACAGAGCAAGCTCACTCGTGTCTCTTCTTATAGGGAAACTAATCATATCAGATCAGGGCCCACCCTTATGGCCTCGTTTAATCTTAATTACTTCCTCAAAGGCCCATCTCCAAATACAGCTCCACTGGGAGTTAGAGATTCACACACAAATTTGGGAGGGACATAAACATTCAGTCAATAACATTTACTTCTCTTCTGTTCCCTTTATTCCCAATCTTGGAAGATTTCCACTAGGTTTTTAAAAGGCTGTTTTGATTATTTCAAAAGGGATTTTTTTCTTTC
>NW_007817301.1:0-893 GCF_000696425.1 Galeopterus variegatus | reverse complement strand
CTCACCAGATGTGTTCCCTGTACTTTGGATTTCACAGCCTCAGAAACTGTAAGCAATAAATTTTGTTTTCTTTATAAATTACCCAGTGTCAGGTATTTTGCTATAAGCAACAGAAACAGACTAATACAGAATCCAATTTGCCAAATTCAATCCATCTGTAAACTGGGGACTGCCAAGGTCTAAATCAGGAGCGTTTTTATATTAGGAGTTTATTTAGACCAAAACAGGGAAAAGCTGACAACCAGCTTTCCTGAACTAATTCCAGTACACTTGTCTGCTTGGGAACAGAGCTCATTGGGAAGTAGTCAACCTTAGTATTTATGCAACTTCTTTTTCCTTTGCAAAAGGTTTTAATTTGAATTTCTGATGACACAACACAGAGGCAATTCATTTTTCCCATAACACATGAATTGGAAGCTACTTTAATGTGTTTGCTATGAAATATAATTCCACAATTGGTTTTTTAAAATCCACCATTTTCTGTTCCTAAAGTTCCAGCTGTGTCTTAGGCAAGACCTTTCCCATCTTTATTAGTTAGTTTTCTGTCACTTGTAACAGAATACCTGAAACTGGGTAATTTTTAAGGAAACAAAATTTATTTCTTACAGTTTCAGAGGCTGAGAAGTCCAAGGTCCATGGGAGCATATCTGGTAAGGGCTTTCTTCTTGATGGGAACTTTCTGCAGAGTTCCTAGGTGACACAGAGTATCACATGGAGAGAATGGCAAGATCCACCAGTCCATACCCATGATAACCCATTAATCCATTAACCCATTAACAAATTAATCCATTTATGAGGGAAGGACCCTCACAATCTAATCATCTCCTAAAGCCCCATTTAAAAAAAAAATGTGTGTGTGTGTGTGTGTGTGTGTGTGTGTGTGTGTGTGTGTG
>NW_007817300.1:0-893 GCF_000696425.1 Galeopterus variegatus | reverse complement strand
CATTCTCCAGGATCGACCATGTGTTGGGCCATGAGATAAGTCTCAACAAGTTAAAAAAAAAAATAGAAATCATGTAAAGTAGTTTTTCTAACTATAATGGAATAAAACTAGAAACAAACAAAAAGAGGAACTTATGAAACTACACAGATACGTAGAAATAATACAACTTACTCTTGTCCACCAATGCGTCAAAGAAAAGATTAAGAACAGAATCAAAAGTTTTCTTGAAATTAATGAATACAGAAACACAACATACCAAAACCTGTGGGATACAGTCAAGGCAGTACTAAAAGAAAAAGGCATAGCAATAAATGCCTACAAAAAAAAAAGAAAGAAAGAAAGAAATATTTTAAATAAACAGACTAACAATGCACCCTCAAGGAACTAGAAAAGCAAGAGCAAATAAACCCAAAATAAGTAGAAAAAAGAAATAATAAAAGTCTGAATAGACATAAGTGAAAAATACAATACAAAAGATTAATCAAATGAGAAGTTATTCTTTGTGCAGATAAACAAAATTGATAAACCATTAGCCATACTAAACAAGAAAAAAAGAGAGAAGACCCAAATTTAAAAAATCAGAAATGCAAATGGAGACATTACAACAGATAGCGCTGAAAGACAAAAGATCATTAGAGACTATTATGAACAACTATACACCAATAAATATAAAAACCTAGAATAAATGGATAAATTCCTGCACACATATGACCTACCAAGACTGAACCAAAAGAAATAGAAAACCTAAATAGACAAATAACAAGTAACAAGGTTGAATCGGTAATAAAAAGTCTCTGTGAATAAAAATTCTGTGAAGAGGCTATTAAAACACTCCTGTCATTTTAAAATATAAATGTGTGTGAGTCTGAATTTTCTTTGCATACTTCAACCCA
>NW_007817299.1:0-893 GCF_000696425.1 Galeopterus variegatus | reverse complement strand
CCAGGAACAAGGACCATCGATGAGGCAGGTCCATTTTAAAAGCGGGTTAGCTGATCTGGTGAAGGGTGGGCAGGGTCTTCTGTAGCCAGCAGCTGGTAATTCCTGAGTAAAAGCTGATTGAAAGTCTGGTTAGAGATTCTGTCCACTTGAGACTGGATGAACTTTATGATGTAAGGCAAAAAATGACAGGCTATGAGTATTATGGTTACAGGCCCTAATATTGGCCATACCCAGGCAAGAAGTGAGCCCTGGAAAAAAGAGGAGAAAGGATCAGGGCAGTTGGCTTTGAGGTCTGAGGCTAGGTTGGTGAGTTTGACAAAATTGGTTTTTACTAGCCCCGATTTATTGATATAGTAGCAACATTCTTCCCAGAGGAAGATACAAGTGCCGCCCTTTTCTGCCATGAGGAGGTCTAGTGCTCGGCAGTTTTGTAAGGTAACTTTAGCTAGGGAGGTGATTTGTCTTTGTAAGGTGGATAGAGATTCAGCTGTGGAGGTGAAGGCCTTTTGTAGTCTGTTATTAATGTCTTTTACCACCCATAGAGTATGTAAAAGTCCCAACAGGCTGGTTGCAACAATTGATGTTGTTAAGGACATTCCCCCTAGGACTGGGAGAAAGGCGGTTCAACACTGTCTTGGGGGTGGATGGAAAAGGTGTAAAACCTCTGTGCGGGAATAGAAGGTTAGTTGGGGAACGACAGTGACTAGGTAGCAAGGGACGGAGGTATTAGAAAAGATAAAAGTGGAAAGGGTTCCGTTGCACCAAAAAAAGGTGCCCAGTGGGGACGTTGTGTGGCTTGTGATGGTGGAAATTTTAGTGCAATGGAATGAGAAATGGGGTGAGGGGGTGGATGATTTCAGAAAACAGTGATAGGACACTAGAGTGTGGTTGGG
>NW_007817298.1:0-893 GCF_000696425.1 Galeopterus variegatus | reverse complement strand
AAAAAGCTGGAGGCATAACACTACCTGACTTTAAACTGTATTACAAAGCTATAATAACCAAAAACAGTATGGTACTGGCATAAAAATAGACACATGGATCAATGGCATAGAATAGAGAACCCAGAAATCAATCCATCTGCCTACAGCCATCTGATCTTTGACAAATGTGGCAAATCTACATACTGGGGAAGAGACTGCCTTTTCAACAAGTGGTGCTGGCAAAATTGGATATTCATATCTAGGAGAATGAAACTAGACCTGTACCTTTCATCACATACCAAAATTAACTCAACATGGATTAAAGAATTAAATATACATCATGAAACAATAAAACTCTTTAAAGAAAACATAGGGGAAACACTCCAGGAAGTAGGAGTGGGTGCAGACTTCTTGAATAGGACCCAAAAAGCACAGGCAACTATAGGAAAAGCAAACAAATGGGATTATATCAAACTAAACAGCTTGTGCACAGCCAAAGAAACAATCAACAGAGTAAAAAGACAACCAACAGAGTGGGAAAAAATATTTGGAAAATATACCTCTGACTAAGGATTAATATCCAGAATATACAAGAAACTCAAAAAACTTTACAGCAAAAAAAAAAAAACAAACAAAAAAAAAAACAAAACCAAACCCAAAAAAACAAATAGCCCAATTAAAAAATGGGTAAAGGAGCTGAATAGGCATTTCTCAAAGGAAGATATGTGAATGGGCAACAGACATATTAAAAAAATGCTCAACCTCACTCATCATCCGGGAAATGCAAATCAAGACCACTTTGAAATACCATCTCACTCCAGTTAGCATGGCTAACATCCAAAAGACTGAGAATCATAAGTGCTGGTGAGGTTGTGGAGAAAAAGGAACTCTCATCCACTGTTGGTGGGGCTGCC
>NW_007817297.1:0-893 GCF_000696425.1 Galeopterus variegatus | reverse complement strand
TTATAAGATGTAGAGCTGGGATTTTAACCAAAGCTCATGTATCTCCAAAGCTCATTCTGCTTCCACCCTCACCCCCAAGTCTCCCAGGTCCATGGAAATGCTCCCAAATCATGCCCTGTTCTCCTCCACAACGCCTTATCCTTCTCTGTCCAGTCAGCTTTACAATAAAATGTTCACAGACCCATTAGTCCCTGGAGAGGTCAGCTGTTCCCCTTGGCTATTTCTTTGAGTAGTTTCACAATCCAGCTCTCAGTGGCAGAAAATAACGCCACATAAATTATTCACCTGGTTCATGTTGGAATCCATTAGCTCTTGGAGTTTGTTGTGGCTGCAGATAATCCAACAAGTGCCCCTTGTTCTCTGCCCCCAAGGATCTCCTGTCATTGTTTTTAGCTAAACAAGTTCAAATGTCTCCATGTCTCTGCTGACTCTGGTCTTTTGTCTCTAGACAGTAGTTTTATTTTAGGGCTTTGAAATCCTGCAGAAATAGGTTAGTCTTTAAAAACATTCTCCGGGAGGCCAAAAGCTCAGAACAGTTGTGTCTCTCTTTCTCAATATGAAAAGATCAAGGTTCCCTATGGAAGCCAAGCTGATTTGGTAATTGGGTCCTTCTTTACCTCTCTGAATGCTTTTCCAAGGGAGGGGAGGGCAACTTCACCCTCCAAAGTGCCCCTGTGTGTAGCAAGTCCAGGTGGTGGGCTGAGAGCTGTGTTTTGGGGCAGCCATTTTGTCAGGCATCAGAGAGTTTGCTATTAGAGAAGTAAAATAGGTTCTGCCCCATCTTTAGAAAGATAAGTGAACTTTATCAGATTTGTCAGTCCTTCCCTGTTTTAAAGAGAAAAAGAATCTATACCTTGCTTCAGATGGGATATGGCTATTCTTTTTTTTTTTTT
>NW_007817296.1:0-893 GCF_000696425.1 Galeopterus variegatus | reverse complement strand
GAGTAGTTAAAATAAATTAACTGGGTCTACATATATCAACACGGACAAATCTCACATCAATATTGAGTGAAAAAAGCAAGTTGAAGAAAGATGTGTAGTGTATGGTAACATTTATGTAAGATTTTTAAAACATGCAAAACAATGTTATATATATAGTATGTGTATACATATGTACAAGGGTACTTCAAAAAGTTCAGGGAAAAATAGAATCTTTTCATGAATTTTTCGAAGTACTCTCATATACATACACATGTATACACAACACACACACATATACACACACAAATATGTGTGTGTTGTGCATAAATATGTGTGTGTTGTAAAAGTGTAAAAATATGGACTGAATGATATGCCCCAATTTTAGAACTGTTTTTACTACTGGGGAAGGAGAGGAATGGGATCAGCCTAGGGTACAAAGAAGATAAATAACAACATTTAATTGGATCCCTGGTCCAGCCAACTGCCAAAGATCAATCAATCAAACAATCAATCAATCTGGGTAGTGAGTAAATGGGTGCTTATTAGATTATTTTCTGAATGTTTAAAAAATTTATAATAAAATAATAACACAAAGGTAATTCTGGATTGAGGGAAGGGAATGAGTTGGAGTGGAGAAAGTTGTGGCCAAGTTCTGGGGACCATCATAATAATGCAGATCATACAAGAGGAAGGTGTGAACTAGGTCAGGGACCACGGAAATGGAAAGAAGATGATTTTGAAATAAATCTCAGAGATAAATTAACTACATAGAACATATATGACAATGATTTATTTATATAGATGTTTTGTAAAAATTGGAAAATATACATGATATGAAATATACTATTTTAAGTATTTTTTTAATCGTACAGGTCAGTGGCATTAAGTACGCTCACATTGCAGTGCAACCATCA
>NW_007817295.1:0-893 GCF_000696425.1 Galeopterus variegatus | reverse complement strand
AAAAAAAATGTTTTAACAAAACATTTTCCTTAAAATCCTTTTATAATTACAAACATTTAAAAAGTATTAGCGGAGCCAGGAACTATTAAGTTCCATATGATTTGTACTTATATTTTTAAAGTTTTCAGTTTGAGCACCAGTAAGTGATGATGATTTTATATTTTCATATAACTACCCCAAAACTTGGAAGTACCTTGAGAATGTTAAACAGTAAAATACTAAAATCCTAGACTACAAGGAATCCTGGTGAAATCCAATCCAGTGTTTGACGCCTTAAGAAATTCTCACCCGTATCCTTAAGGGATCCTGTAATTCTTTATACCTCGACTCATTCTTGAACTGCATTTTTTTTTTTTAAAAGCAACAGCGAAATTTTTAAGCTATTGAAGAGACACAAAAATAGTTACACTTTCCTTGTTTTCATCCTGTCTTCTTTTTTTTCATCCATGCAAAGTCCTCTTTTCCCCTTAGATGGAGAAGTGATTCCTATAACCTTCTTACTCTGAGCCGCTAAAGTATATTTGTATTTTACTTTCTCAAAGTTGAAATTTTACCCACAGTGGTATGAAGGATTCTACCACATTTTGTACCCCAATCCTGACCAAATTCTCCTATTATTCTGCCTTGATTGCAGGGTACACCAGAAATAGCATGCGCTTCATATTCACGTGGGCATGAATTAAAAGCCGGCTTCACCACTTTTTGGCTGAACAACTTGAGAACATTACTTAACCTCTCTGCACCTCAGTTTACTCATGGTTGAGATGGGAATTCTTTTTTTTTCTTTTCTTTTCTTTTTTTTTTGCACTGGCCCATAAGGGGATCCGAACCATGACCTTGGTGTTACAAGGCTGCACTCTAACCAACTGAGCTAACCAGCCAGCCTGGGAATG
>NW_007817294.1:0-893 GCF_000696425.1 Galeopterus variegatus | reverse complement strand
TTAACATGTTGATATATTAATTAATAAATCGGGATTTAAATGTATAATTAATGTGCATGCACATGTGTGATGTTTTCTTCTTTTAGAGATAACTAACTCCATTTCATTACTCAGATTAATTTGAACATCATACACATAGAAGAGCAAATATCCAATTGTATATGTCACAGATACCTGCATGTTTGCCAAAATAAGTACCTCTTTTGAGCATATGGGTTGGACTTCATATCCTAGAGTCCCTTGCAGTAAGATGTGGTCATGTGGCTGACTTCTAGCCAATGGAGTAAGAGTTAAAGTGCATGTTCACAGAAACATTCCTGTGGCGATCCTCCATGCTGCTTCCTTATGACTTGATGCAGCCTATCAGGGTTGCAAGTGCCTATTTGCAGATGATGGACCTATGAGATGGAAGAATCCTGGCTCCATGAATCATGGCTTGAAGGGAAACAGTCCACCAGGAGCATTTTGAAAACAACAAAGTAAACTTCTAGAATGCTAAGCTACTGAGATTTAGGGGTTTATCTTTTATGATACCTAGCACTAGAGAGGACTGTGGCCTCTCTCCTAGTCCCCATCTTATACCATGTCTTCATGATCTCTCACTTTAATCTGTCATTATTCAATTTTACAAAATACTTGAGTAACCGATACAAGATCTCAGTGATGAAGAGAACTTTTCTATCCTAGAGAGAGTTATCATGTAATGTAGTGGTATACCTGGGATCAGATTAACTTTTATCACATCAGTTTAGCTAGTTGAGGTGGCTTTAACTATTATAGTGGGGGCTGGCTGATGCATCATCTGGCTTCTACTTGACAACAGAATTAAATGACCATCAGAACCGAATCACTGGGACCATGGGCAAAAAAAAAAAAAAAAAATATATATATAT
>NW_007817293.1:0-893 GCF_000696425.1 Galeopterus variegatus | reverse complement strand
TGTCGGTGATGGGCCATAATAATCAAATACATTGTATATTGACAAAATAAAAATTTAACGGGGAAAAAATTATCTGTCTGTAAGCTTTGGAGAGCTACTAAAGCAGCCAGGACTTGAGGGTCCAGAATCCTCAAGAAAAGGGAAGCACAGAGACATTCTGTGAATAATTTTCCTCTTGAGGCACTTACCAATTCAGAAGGGGCAGGTATGGGATTGAGAAGCTGATTGGAATGTTCAGCAGTCTCACAGGTTTGATGAGACAGAAAGTCAGAGTCCAAGGTCTAGTAAACACCATGGATTTCAGGTAGGACCACTGAAGGGCTGGAAGTGTAAAGTTAACCAGAAATAAACCACCTGTCTCAGTGACTGAAACCAGCATCAAATCAGCTTAATGTCTGATCACAATGAAATCCTTTCCCAGTAGCCTAGATAAAATTACTGTATACCCTTACCAATTCTTTCCTTCAATCCTGCAGATCTACTTTTTCCAGGGGCAAAGATACAGTGAGAAAAATAACAAAAGCAATGCCTAGTACAGTCATGCCTTGATATAGGGGTGGTTTTGTTCTAGGATCCCCATAGATATCAAAATTCACAGATGCTCAAATCTCTTATATAAAATGGTGTAGTATTTGCATATAACCTACACAATCTTCCCTTATAATTTAAATGATCTCTGTATTACTTATAATCCTAGAATAATTGTAAATGCCATGTAAATAGTTATACTGTGTTTTAAAAATGTGTATTATTTTCTATTGTTGTTTTTAATTTTTATTATTTTTTCTGAATATTTTCAATCCATGGTTTTTTTGAATCCATGAATGTGGACCCTCTGGGTATGAAGAGCTGACTGTACCTATTCAGCATTACTGTGTACCAGATTCTTACCA
>NW_007817292.1:0-893 GCF_000696425.1 Galeopterus variegatus | reverse complement strand
CACAGAGATGTTTTAAAGATGAAAACAGCAGACACTCTATGACAATGACATTGAATCAAATTCCTCTCATGTCTCTTTACTGAAATTATGCTCTACCTAAAGGCAATAACTTTCAGAGAAGAAACTGGAAAGTTTAATACACTGAAGCATTGAATGCTAATTTCCAAAATGTAGAACCCCAGACACTAAGTGTTAAATGTTATTAAGGTAACAAGACTGACTTTTTAAAGCAAATTAACCAGAATTTACTTCTCCAAAGAGAATGTCTTGGAGCACTGTTTTAAATGGTGAATTTGTTTTTCTGACATAACCATAATCATAGCATGCTAAACCAAATAAGGTGTATGTCTAAATTGGATTGTATGAGTACTGCTTTTGGTTAGAAAATCAAACAAATAGACTTTACTACATACTCAATAACATACTTGTTTTCTTATTGATTACTATAAGCTTGTTAAGACCAGAGATTTTATCTCAGTCAAGTTTATTTCCCAAAATACTACATGCTTAAACAATTTTGATTAATGATATCTGTCACAATCTAGATTTAAAGATAATTCCAAAAGAGGAATTCCAAAACCATTTTGTGCAGTAACAGTGTTCCTGCGGTAAGTACACATTCCCCAAAAGACAACTTAGAATGGCAACTCATTTAGCTGTTTTGGCATGTTTGCTTAAAAACAAAAGAGCAATTATTACTGTATAACCATACCTCAATTTTTAAAGTAAATTATAAAATTATTGTACTAAACAAGTCTTATTATGGGAGATTAAATTGACAATTTATAAATCACTCTAGAAATGTAGATGCAGATTCTAGCATCTCAGAAGAAAGCTAGGACACCCATGGATATTTTGAGGGAGTTCCAAGAAAATACAAGGATGAACACTGA
>NW_007817291.1:0-893 GCF_000696425.1 Galeopterus variegatus | reverse complement strand
AGTTCTCCTAGACCAATTTAGTGAAAGATTTCTCCCTACCTAAATATGCAAGAAAAAAAAAATGAAGAGGATAGAAAGCAAACCCCTGCAAACTTTACAAAACCTGAGTTTGCACCCCCCACACACAGTAATGGCCATTTACTGTCAGTTTCTGTCTCACCCAGACAGACATCTAAGGCCTCTAACCAGATCCAATTCAGCTGGTTTTCAGATCCAATCCAATTGTGGACTCAATCTAGTTTCTGTCATGACTTCCTAACCCAGTCTGAATAAACATTTGCTCAAACAAACTCAGCTCAAAGCACAAATCCACGGAGCTTCAGAATTCAAGAGAGAATTTACCAAAAATCTCCAGTTGCTGTGAGAGAGCAATGGATGCGAATGAGTCCCTGAGGGCACTTCATTTGGTCACTTGATGTTCCTGGGGGGGTCAATGGAAGCTCTACTTCGGATCCCACTTCCAACAATCCGTTAAAAAGAGAAACTTTAGACAAATTATATTTAACATTGTTAATTGAGCAAAGAATGATTCATGAATCAGGCAGCCACCAGAACCAGAATAGGTTCAGAATGACTCTGAGGCTGCCACGTGATCAGTTTGTTTCTTTACAAACAGAAAAAGAAAAGCGATGTACAGAAAACAGAAGCGAGATACAGAAACAGCTGTACTGGCTACAGCTGGTCATTTGCCTTATTTTAACATGCTTTGAACAGTTGGCTGCCTGTAATTGGCTGAGACTCAGTTGTTTTGCACATCAATTTAGGTTACAAGAGTAGGTTACAGTCTGCACATCAAGATAAGTTGCAGTGCATTATGTCTAAAATCTTTAGGCCAGGGGCCGGCCCGGTGGCGCACTGGATAGTGCGCCGCTTGGGAAGCGCGGCAGCGCTCC
>NW_007817290.1:0-893 GCF_000696425.1 Galeopterus variegatus | reverse complement strand
GCAAGAGGCCAATCTGGAGAAAACCCCAACTGCCCCCATTCTATCTTCTCTCATGGAATGGCATGCCAGTCAAGAGTCAGATGATCAGGAAAAGGGTTAAGAGGAGAAAAGTACTGAGTACTGAGTTAAAGTGTCTTCAAGATTCCCTCTCCTTTCCCTAAGGAGGAGAGGCACCTGAGGAAGGCCTGAGTTGAAGACCACAGACAAAGAGGCTTCAAATGGAGATGCCTGGACTTAGAAATGCAGCTATGCAGAAGAGCAGTGCTGGCCAGCAGTGCCGAGTCCTTGACTGCAGCTCTCTGCAGAGATCGCAAGATGCTGGCTGTGCACCAAGTCGGGCGTGGGGAGGGTAACTTTCCCCCATGAGGCCTGCCATGAAAACCCTTTGTAATTGCTTGTGGTCAGGTTTGAAAAGATTACATATTGGTTTTTAGCAAGAAACTAGATTCCTCACCCTCCTGTTAAGACTCCATTCCTCTGCTTTTCCTCCTAGCAAAACTCAAAAAACTTGTTTCTAATCATTATTTCCAATTCCTCTCCTCCCATTCTGCCATGAACCCATTCCCATTAGGCTTTTGTCACCATCATTTCATAAAAATGCTTTTGTCCAGGTCACCAAAGATCTCCATGGTCAACTGATTCTGATAAGTGCTGCAAGACCATTTAATGGGAGAAAGAATAGTCTTCAACAGAAGTTACTGGGACAACTGAATAGCCATAAGCAAAAGAAAGAAGCTGGACCCTTACCTCACACCATATACAGAAATTAACTCAAATATAGCAAAATACTAAATATAAAAGCCCAAACTATAAGAATCTTAAAAGAAATCATACCCTAGATTTAACAATGGATTCTTAGCTATGACACCAAAAGCACAAGCAATCAAAGAAAA
>NW_007817289.1:0-893 GCF_000696425.1 Galeopterus variegatus | reverse complement strand
ACTCAGTAAATGTTGGATTCGTTCTTCTGTGGAGTTGATTTATGCTCACCGACTCTATCCCTCTTGTGGTGACTTTATTTACAGTGTTGCTGATGGAGGAAGCTGTCAATCCAAACTCTGACAGCCTCTCACTCTTATGTATGTCAAATGTCACTCTTGAAATCATAACGAACTTACCAACTTTTCTTGCATAACTTGATGGGGTCACGGAATTATAACTGTTTTGGAAACATTCCAGCACAGAACAAATGAGATTCTGGCAACGTACTTCCTCCAAGGATTTAATTTTGTTTTTGGAGGACTAGCACATGTATTTTGCTTTATATTATATTTTCTAAATTGTGTTTATTTCTTATTTTGAAGTAATGCAAAAATTTAAAAGAAACACCATCTTGACAATTTTTTCCCCCCAAAGACCATAACTTTCTTCATTAGGATGTCTCATTTAAAAAGTATGCATTCTCTGCCAACCTTCCAAAAAATTCACTGCTGGGCAGAGGAAGAGGTTGATAAATAAAAAGTAATTTGTTCATAAAATTTATAAGCTGCTGGAAATGAGGGCCCTGGAAGAAAGTGCCAACTCAGCTTTAAGTAGGAGATAATAATAATAAAAACAGCAAATGTACAAGTGTGTTATGGTAGGAATAAACCAAATGGCAAGGTTCAGTGTGAACAATATGAAAAAACAACTAAGTGAAGAAATGTCAAATGAAGGATTATCTTTATTCTTGAAGTATCTATTCAAATCATAAATTCAGTCCAGGATTTCTGCTTCTCAAGACTTAACAGGCTTCTACTGAATAACAACAGCAAAACAACAACAAAACCCTTTGTTTTCCTACCAGCTTCTAGCAGTTCTGTGTTGAGGAGACAAGCTTTGCCAGTGGGCTGTC
>NW_007817288.1:0-893 GCF_000696425.1 Galeopterus variegatus | reverse complement strand
GGCCGGCCCACAATTTCCTTATTTTAAAACACTGCTGGTTCTCTTAATGTTTTGTTTTCCAGATTTAAGAAAATCTTTTTAAGGTATAACAGCTTGCTGAAGTATAAGTTTATGAGCAAAAATTGAAACATTTACTTTTCTCTGAACTGATTAACAAGAATTATACATTTTTATAATTTTTATTTTAAAGCATCGCTCATTGATGTCTTGTTTTCCAGATTTAAAAAATTCTCTCTCTTAAGCTATCTGTAACTGACAACAGTTTGATAAAATATCATTTAAACCAAAAATAAAAACGTTTGTTTTCTCTCTATTTGATCCCCCCAAATTTAATAACTTTAAGTATCTTTATGATTATTATGGCAATGTGGCTATTTTCATAATTTCAGTGAAATTTAACTCTCTCTTTATAACAGGATATAATTTAAAACTTTGGCTATAAAATATCATGTCTCTTCTAAGTTCCTGACTCCTCTTCATGTTGCCCTAATTTGGCCTAACTGCTGTTTCATCTTGCTGTTTCTTCTTTCCCCCCCGACATGGTATGTGACAGCCTGGGAATGAGCCTTCCCAGCACCGAGGGATATATACAAAGAAAAGTAAAACCTTTTCAATCAAAAAATTGATCATCAATGCTTTCATGAGGAATGCTTTGATTGTAAAGGGGGAAATAATATCTTGTCTACAAAAGCATTCTGTCCAAAGTTTCACGGCCTTAAAGGGGGTGTTTGTGACTTGGATGAAACATCCTGTTCTTAAACAAAAGATTTATAATTAATCAAGAAATTTTATAATGATTAGATGCTTTGTAAGCAGTGATGTCCTGGATGGGTGAACATCAACAAACTCTCTGGACTCAAAATCAACTATTACACAGAACAGAACCCCATTCT
>NW_007817287.1:0-893 GCF_000696425.1 Galeopterus variegatus | reverse complement strand
AAAAAAAAAACAGCATGATCAGAACCACATGGATCACCAGCGGCCGGCTGGAAGACGGATTTGTGGAATGGTTAGGAGGCTGCTGTGGGCAAACCAGGTGGAAGGTGGTTAATGCTGTAGTCGGACAGGGGCAGGCTGGATAGGGAAGAGGAAGCATAATCAAGAAGGATCTGGGAAGAAGAGACTAGCATGAATTTTTAGACATGGAGAAGAAGGGCAGGAGGCCAAGGACAATCCCAAGCTTCTAACTTTGGATGGTTTGGTGAATGCAATATAATCAACTGAAGTAAAACATACAGGAAGGGAAGCAGGGTGACAGAGAAGATTACAAGCTCAATTCAGACTGGGTTGAACAACCTTCCCCAGAATTCCCTGGATATTGTTTCCAAACCCTGAGATGTTTGACCTCCCCCCTCAAGCAAGCTAGTAATAAGGCCAATCTTTGAATAACATATACTACTTCCACTTTATTCTAGTTTATTCCAGTACCCTGGCCTCTCAGGTAGCACTAACCAGCCTCACCAATTCAAAACTAGGGCAAGGAATCCACCTGACACACAAAGCAGATAGAGTCCCCTCCTTCTGTTGGTTCCTTTCCAATTTCCAACTTCTCCCAGCACTTCCTCCCCCATCTGCTGCATCTTATCAAGCCTTGCTCATCACAGGAGGTCACATCTAAGTTTACAGTCATTCAGTCTTTACCTCCTGGGAGAGACAGGAGACAAAATCTGTAAAATGACATTTCCTCTTATGGCTTCTGGCCTATCCATCACCTTGCATTGCACTGCAAGATCTTTACTGCCACTTAGTTAACTGTGTGTGACTATCTATGCTGATCAGTGATGGGCATTTCCTACTTTTTCTGTAGCTTGCTATTTACACATGAATGAAAA
>NW_007817286.1:0-893 GCF_000696425.1 Galeopterus variegatus | reverse complement strand
TATTGTAATACCGTGGGGCCAGTGTATGTGTTAGATTCAGAAGAACGTTGGCCCTTGAATGAATCTCTGAACTACTGTACCTAAAATGGTATAATGTTAGAACTATTTTGTCAGAGATCTGGAAAATGGGATCAGATCCCATATGTCCAAGCCTTTATGCTTCTCCACAATCAGGATGTTAAGAAAGAAGGAAATCATCTCATGGTCCAAAGAGAGGATAAAAAATCTCAGAAAATTGTTTTAGAGCTAGAAAACTCAGCGGAAAAAGAAATTGAAGATCAGCATTTAATAGAAACCTTAAATGCTTCTCCTGCCCCAATGGATTCTGCACCTCTGGGGCCAGGGCACCTCAATGCTCCTCCAGATCCACCACTGTCAGGAGATGAGGACACAGAGATGCCCAGCCCGAGTGCTCTCCCAAGGTACAGTCAGGAAGCTGGAATGGTCTCTCCTTCCATGACCACCAGGGCACCCAATTTTGTGCAGGTGCAATCTCATATGCAGCAGGGCAATTCTCGTTAAAGCAATTCCCCACAGGGGGACTAAATGCTCAGCGACAACCTTCTGGTAATTTTTGGATTTATACCCCTTTCTCAATGTCAGATCTGATGAATTGGAAAAACTCAAATCCTCCATATCGGGAGGATCCACAGAAAATGATAGAACTGTTCACTAGTGTGTTTAATACTCACTGCCCCACTTGGGGTGATATCCAGTCCCCAATGTATATGTTGTTAACAGCCGATGAAAGGAGACTAGTTATTGACAAGGCTACTGAAGAGGCTTGACAAATACATCAGGAAAATCCTAATGGGACCTCTGACCCAACAACTGCTGTGCTTTTGGTAGATCCTAATTGGGATCCCAGTAATGGGGGAAAGCCGAGACTGGCA
>NW_007817285.1:0-893 GCF_000696425.1 Galeopterus variegatus | reverse complement strand
GTGCTCACTCATATGTGGGAGCTAAGAGAGAAAGAAGGAAGGAAAGAAAGACCACAGTGGTTCATTGGACTTGCAGAGGGAGAGAACATACCTACGGATACAAAGTGGAGTTGGGAAAGGGGGATGGAGAGGGAGGTCAGGGATAATGAGGGGCATAATTGGGTGGGGGACATGGGATATAATCACAATTTTTGGTAATGGGAATGCTGCCATTATGGATCTGGCCATCACATCTTAGGCACGAGTGGTGACAATTTCCTTTGTACCCCATGAATATTCATAACCAATAAAAAATAAAAAATAAAAGAAATAAAAGAAAGAAGTGCCATTCTAGCCTGAGATTTTGAAAAAAACAAAAAAACAAAAAGAGTCAGATAAAGTCGGTGTTCTGAGGAGAGGTGTTTCTCTCTGATTTGAATTTCCAGACCAGTACCTGCATAGGTTTTTTGGCTTTGGCCTCAGTCATTTCCAGATTATGGCAGTCTTCAGGCAGCTTTTCAACTAACTCTCTGATGAGAATATACAGTATTCTGTTGCGATTCGTCATATGCCAAGGCCATACTGATACGCACAATATCTGTGTCTTCTTAATAGTATTTCCTATATGACAAGCGAATCCATAAATTCTTTTAATAAATTATCAAGTATTTTGGAACAATTATATGCTAAGCTTTGTGTAACTATATAAATATGTTTGCTTATATAAATATTTGGCACATTTGTAAATAAGAAGAAATAAAAACAAAAAAGAAACTTTAACACTGAAAATTTAGTCAGGCAATGGGCTGGCCCGGTGGCGCACTGGAGAGTGCACCACTTGGGAGCGCGGCGTCGCTCCCGCCAAGGGTTCGGATCCCATGTGGAGACCGGTTCCCGCTCACTGGCTGAGCGTG
>NW_007817284.1:0-893 GCF_000696425.1 Galeopterus variegatus | reverse complement strand
ATATTGTGGTATAAATAAAGCAAAAAAATAAAACACTTGGTTTTTAGAAAATTTCCGTGTCTGCCTGATAAATAAGGATTTCTGCTTTTTTGGTGGGTGAGGGGAGTGTTGGTAACTGTTTTGTGATCCGAACCTTTTCGCCCTCTGCTCTTTACCATATGTGAATTTAGCCATTTAGGAAGTGGGTTTCTTCTGGTGTTAGAGTACAGGTGTTCTTTAGCACAGTAGCATCCCATAATTACTTAAAAAGACCTTGGATTTATGTCCTTCTCTGACACTCTATATTTTTGGAAACATAATCTTATCACTTTAGTCTTTATCTGTGATGGAGTTTTGTTAAAACTGCATTAAAATTCTTACCATCAAATATTATAATGGTGTTACTAGTTTGTTTTAAATAGTTTCTTTAGCTATCTTTTATAAAAATAAATCAAAATCTTCTTTATCTGATTAATTGAATGAGGTACAAGTTGTTAGATATGAGAAGAGACATTTAAATTAAAGCCTACAAATAAAAGCCTAGTCAATTATTTTTCAGGTTGAATAAGTGCTGTAGGCTTTATTGCTACTAATGAGAACGTTATCAGCTTAGAACTTGAATTTCGATTATGTGTTTTTAGAAATTTTTAACTTTTATGATTTATTTGAATGAGTTAATCATCGTGAACAGAAATTAAAGTGTTTATCTAATGAGCTGTAATAATGAGCCTCCACTATTTATAGAGCACTTACAATTATTTTGTTTAGAGTATTTAAAGAATAAAATACCAAACTTAACAATAAATACAGAAATGTGGAAGTGTTCTGTCTGTATCGTGGTATAGAAAAATTAGAATGAATAGATAGATAGATAGATAGATAGATAGATAGATAGATAGATAGATAGATAGATA
>NW_007817283.1:0-893 GCF_000696425.1 Galeopterus variegatus | reverse complement strand
AAACTTCAGAGGGCGGGCAGGAAGGGAAAAGCAGTAACGTGCATTTGAAAGGAGCTCAATGTCAATTTGAAAAGGGATCAAAGGACATTTGAAAACACAGGGAGTGACTATTTGTTCAGAAGGACACAGGGGGATATGACCTGGAAGATCTGTAGGGGATCATGAAGTGTTCAAAGGAGTAAAATCTTTGCTGTTCTGGGAGTATTTTAATTATAGGATGTGTGATATGGGGTTCTGTTGATTATGGTGGGTCTTCAGGAGGATGTGAAAATAAATTCACAGCTGAAGCTGTGCACAAAAGTGTCCAAGGTTGTGGCAATCTGAGAAGTACTCAGGGTTGGGCTCCAACTAGTGTGTGACATCTGCCAAGGGTCTCAGATGAAACCTCAGCCTACCTGCAAATGAGAGCCTGCCTGCCTTTCAACGTGAGGCCACACACATGCAATCATTTTAAGCCTTTCAATTGTTAAAGTTCCATCTTATGCATTTTTCCCCCAATCAATTGTTTTGCTTATCTTTAAGGAAAATCTCACGAAAAGGGGAATTTCAATTGCCACCAAATCATGGAGCTCTCAGTCAGCAAAGTCCTGAGAAAGTGACGACTCATTTCAGACCTCAAGGGGCTTTCCTAACGAGCAAGTTGTCCCTAAGTGATTCCACCGCCTCATTTCTAAAGAGGAAAAAGAACCATTTACCACTGCAGACCCCGTTTTGGGCAAACCATTTGTCAGAAATGGCATAACGTCGAGCCTAAGTCAAACAATGCAAATGATCGCCAGGTTTCATTTGGGTTCTCTCGCCCTTGATTTTGACTGATGAGAGACGCACTGCCAAATCCTCGGGTTTTTCCAAGAATAAATTTTAAGCTTTCATTTCAACCTAGTGTTCTGCTT
>NW_007817282.1:0-893 GCF_000696425.1 Galeopterus variegatus | reverse complement strand
ACAATGTCCTTGTGAAGGAGTTGGTGAGCATGATTATCTCCATTTCACAAAAAAGAAAAATACAGCCACTGAGGTACAAGTAATTTGGGTGAGAATAGATTCAGTCCATATACAGAATTAATACAAGTATTAAGACCCGAGGCACTGGTGAAGTGTGCTTGGTTGTAGCAGGGGGGTCCAGTCCCTAGCTCCAAGCCTCAGGTCCCTGGGGTTGCCCTGAGGTGCTGGCATGGTGTGCCTGGTTGGGGATGGACGTCTGGTCCCCAGCCACAAGCCTCAGGTCCCTAGGCAGGCCCAGAGATGCTGGCATGGTGTGCCTGGTTGTGGGAGTGGGTCCGTTACCCTTCTCCATGCCTTGGGTGCCGACCTGGGACCTGAGACACTGGTGCATTGTGCCTGCTTGCTGGAGTGGGAGTCCACTCCCTAGCTCCAAGCCTTGGGTCCCTTGGGGGGCCCCAAGGCACTAGCATGGTGTGCCTGGTTGTGGGAGGAGGGTCTTTTCCTTCTCTCTATGCCTCAGGTCCCCAGGTGGGCCCTGAGGCACTGGTGGAGTGTGCCTTATTGTGGGAGAGGGGCCTGGCCCTCAGATCCAAGCCTCGGGTTCCCGGTTGGGCCCTGAGGTGCTGGCACAGTGTGCCTGATTGTGGGAAGGGGGTTGGTTCCCAGCTCTATGGCCCATGCTCCCAGGTGGGGACCCTTGGTGCTGGTGGTGTGAGTGGTTGTGTGTGGTGGTCCAATCCCTGGATCCATGCCTCATGTCCCCTGGTAGACCCCAAAGCACTGGTCGTGTGCTTGGTATGGAACTAATTATTTTCTCCTTTCCTTACTTCAGAAATGGGAGATCTTCCTGTGGGAACGAGTACTTGAGCTGTTTGGTTGAGCTAAATTGCTGC
>NW_007817281.1:0-894 GCF_000696425.1 Galeopterus variegatus | reverse complement strand
GTGCCCTTTGTGCAAATGAGAGTATGGTTTTCAGACAAACACAGCCTGTGTCAGGGCACACACTTGGCTAACGGAGCACAGGCCCCTGCTGGATACTCTTGTGAGAGGCACAATCTGCTCAACCACATGGTATGTGACAGCCCTGGTATGGCAGACAAGTCTTTCAGGAAGCTTGGCTGAGAAGGGGAAGAGAAACATGGCGGGAGATGAGCAGGTGTCTCAGGCTGGGGACCAGTCCATGGATGCTGGTCTTTCCCAGCTCAGCTCTTTTCTGACCCTGGCTAGCTGTGCCCAGGATTCTCCTCCCTGAATTCTCCTCCCTTCAGAGATATCCTAAGGCTTCCTGCCTGGATCTCCCCCTGGCCACATCCCTTGCTAGGACCTGTCACAATAATCTCCTTGAGGGAACAGATTTAATCCCTTTCTCTGCACCTTTGCTTCCTCTCCAGGGAATTGCCTCAAATCCTTTTGGAACTAAGGGATCCATCAGTCAAGAAAATAACTTTAGTATCTACCTCAGCACCCAGAAAAGAGTCAGGCATAGACCTTACATCTGGTTTGCTGAATATATGTGATGGTGGGAGAAGGTGTCCTTCAGTTCCTGCAGGCAAAAGGCAGCAGCTTTCCTCTCCAGGTTTCCACTCTGGGGCTCTGGGAGCAGACAGGACACACAGCCGTGGGACCTCAGGGTCCCCTGGTGCATCAAGCCAGGACGTGCTCTCCTACCCCATCTGCCTGCCACTCTAGGACTTGGCTGCCCTGGGCCACCCCTTCTTTCTTGTCAAGGAAAAAGCTAAATCCTTTCACTTGGAGTGGCCAGGGATCTAATGCTTACCTCTGCCCAGTGTGTGTGTGTTTTAACAGGAGACCTCACTTCTGAACTTATGAATAAAT
>NW_007817280.1:0-894 GCF_000696425.1 Galeopterus variegatus | reverse complement strand
GATTCAGTACTGAGTGAATCAAATGTTCCACATGGCACCAATGTTTTTTTTTTGTTTGTTTTTTGTTTTTTTGGTCTTTTTTTTCGTGACCGGTAAGGGGATCACAACTCTTGGTGACACCCCCACCGCACTCAGCCAGTGAGCGCACCGGCCATCCCTATATAGGATCCAAACCTGCGGCGGGAGCGCCGTTGCACTCCCAGCACCGCACTCTCCCGAGTGCGCCACAGGTTCGGTCTGGCACCAATGTTTTTAAATGTTTGAAATCACTTGGGCGGATTCCTCTTCGCTCCTCTCCTGTTCAGCACCTCCGGCACGGTGGTAACTCTGTCACCTGGAGCCCGTTCTCCTTCAACCTTTCCCCACATTCCCTTTCTGCTGCCTGATGAATCTCGGGGGAAACTGCCTCTCAAGGTTTCTCTGTCAAATGTTCTCTGGTAATGAGAATGGAGCTGAGTTTTCAGGTCGTTGCTATGGAGAAAGTGTGTTTTTTCGTTGCCCTATTATATTTGGACATGTTCCTAGTCTAAAATCTGAGAGCGACACCGAATTTGCACTCCCTTTTTAGGTCTATTGTGTCTCAATTATATAAGCACAAGTGTGCAGTTTTTATGTTCCTCTTTTGCTGTCCAGAATAACAGGTGGCCTCATGTCAGTGGTTGGAGACCATGAACCTAACTTCTCTCCTGCATTCATACTGCATGTTTTTGGCCACCTTTTGTGTGGAAAGATAATACAAATTCTAGATTAATTTAGGTAAATAACAGAAATGCCCAATGTGTGACGATTGTTACTTCCTTCCAAACTATAGAGGCTATTCTTGTGCTTTAAAAAATAAATAAACTTTTTTTTCTTTTGGCCGCTGGCCAGTATTGTGCTTTTAATTAACCCCGG
>NW_007817279.1:0-894 GCF_000696425.1 Galeopterus variegatus | reverse complement strand
ATGCAGAAACTGGAGGTTAAAAAAAGTATCTTGTTTGTTTACTACTTTTCAGAATAATAATAGGTTAAGAACTCAAATAACATGCTGCTTTTTGAGTCCTGAGTTGAAAGTTTATTTCTCTTTAGCCCCATGAAACTAAAAATATTACCTTTTACCAGCTTCCTTAGCATCTTACAAAAAAGAACAATTAATTAATTTTGACATATTCGAAATACTTTGAATTATTGTAGTTATTATTTTATTGATGCTCAAGTATCCTATCTTTGTCTTATGAGAGAACTTTCGGATTGGAATTTAGGTCATTTTGATGTGACCCCAGCAGTCTGTTTTGTCTAATTGCTTTCTGTATGACAAGTTATTCCAAGCTTATTGTGTAAAACGCTTCTTCTAAATTTGGGATCAATTACTATCCCCCATTCAAAAATACCCCTTTTTCTTTCAGTTACAGATTACAATCTGATGATACACATGCTTATTGTGAGGGTTTTAGTTATTATTTATTGACCTTTTCAAGGGACAGAACTAAGAATTATTCATTTTTTATGTTTTTAAGAGAAAAGACATTATAAACTCATGCTTACATTTCCAAAACAAATTTAATACTGGTATTTCAGCTATTTTACCTACAATCTGTGATTTTTTTAAATGTTGATAATTTTGAAATTTTGAATAGTATCAACATCAGTCTAATTATTATTTGCATTATCCTAATAGAAAGTCCCTTGAAATACTTTAATTGGTTTTATATATATGTATGTGTAAGATTATGTTAAAGGTTAATGAGGTGGACAGAATAGTGAACCCCCCTTCCCAAATGTTCATGTTCCATTCCCCAGAACCTGCGAACACGTTACCTTAAATGGTAAAAGAGCTTTTGCAGATGTGATTAAGAAG
>NW_007817278.1:0-894 GCF_000696425.1 Galeopterus variegatus | reverse complement strand
CCCAGTCTGTGAATGGGCTTGAGGGGTCTGGGAGCTCTAGACCCAGCCCTAGCTCAACCATCAGCCCAGTCAGTGCAGGATTACCGGCAGGTAAAAGAGCTGCGACAACTAGTGTGGTTGCCTAGCTTTACAACTGGTGTCACAAACAGGATTAAGAGCTAGACAATTGGCACTGTGAGTAGGATTCGCGACATTAGCCTCGTAGTAGGCCTTAGCCTAGCAAGATAATGGGAAAAGGAGTGATGGCTATTTTCATTTCATTTAAAAATACATCTCTATTTTCAGACTGTGTACATTGGTCATGTAGTAATTTTATACTAGGAAAAAAATGCTTAAGAAAGAGGAGAAACAAAAAAACCTCTATGCTCCTAATACCTCAAATAAACTGGTATGCTCCAAATAGTTGAATAAAAGTCATAGAGAAATCTTTAGAAATTGAAGATTTTTCTCTTCACATATCTCAAGATAACACATTTAACACTCTCTAGCTCATAAGTGGTGAGTAATTTCTCAAAAATATTCTAATCCGAAAGCAAAGTCAACCCAAAGAAAGGAAATCCTATGAGGAAAGGGAAAAAAGTTGATGTAGCCAAAGGCTCATCAGAAGCCAGGAAGCCAGGAGGGACTCTGGGATGGAATGAAGGGGTCCTGTGAATATACATTTGTCGAGCTAGAGCTAGGGTCTGGAGCTCACTGACCCCCCGAGCCCATTCACAAACCCTTCACACGGAGGTCTAGGAGCTAGGTAACCAGACAAAAAGGTCCTTGGAGCCTTGGCTGAAGAAAGAACAGTCGTTATTCAGCACACGCGCATCTAGGAGCTAAGCAGTACAAAGAGAAACTCAGAAACTCAACTGCTACCTGCAAAGTCCAAAGAAAAACTGAAACTGAGCA
>NW_007817277.1:0-894 GCF_000696425.1 Galeopterus variegatus | reverse complement strand
CATTATACAAATGAAAATCACTATACTGCACTATTGCAATGTATAATAAATTTAGGCATAAATTATTGTTACCAGCTACTATAGTATATAAATTACTAGTAAATTGTACTGTAGCATTTCATTGTAACAAACATGGAGCTGCAGTAAATTGTCTCCTCAAGGGAAGAAGAAAACTGGAGATTTCTAAAATTGTTTTTAAAACTCTTGGCTAATCACTTAAATAGGAAATAGTCGTGAACTTCTAGTATCTTTGGTAGATTTTTATCTATAATTTATTTTTTCTTTTGAATTAAAAAACAGATTTAATTTATACGTGAATTGCTGATATCATTTGTGAGTTTTGCTCTTTTGACAGAAAGAGAACTATCTTTTCTCACCAAATTATGAAATCATAAGTTGGAAGCAATTATTCTCATTCTATTGAAATCACACAACTATGCATTTTTCTGAGTCTATGGAAAAAAGCTAACATATAAACAAGGCTCTTTTTGTATTTCAACCTTTGGATGGGATCCAAGAGAGTCTTATACTGAATTCCATGTTATGATGAATAGTGCTCTAGCCAAGTTCCAGGGTATTGAATGAGCAAAGTTATTTGAAAGTTTAGTTTTAATTTGAAGAGTGCGATATAGAACACAGTTGCATTAACTATTTCGTTCCACTTGCAAGCATAAGGGAAAATAACCAACTTTTAGTTTCAATAGATGATGGCATTTCACATTTTTTCCTTAGAAATATTCAAGTCTAAGAGGAGAAAAATTGATTCACTATTGATGTAAAGCTATATGTTTGGAAATGTTTTCTCAGACATTATTCTGTTTTCCTGAAAATAATTGTTTTCAAATGTACCATGTAGTGGACATAAAATTGCCAAATAATTTAAATATCAAAGCC
>NW_007817276.1:0-894 GCF_000696425.1 Galeopterus variegatus | reverse complement strand
GAGAAGCACATTCTGCTGTCTCATTTCTTAAAGTTAAAGTGGCTTGCAGAAGCTGAACATCAAGGGAGTGTTTTTGGCAGAGATATACACCACACATTTCAAGCCTGCTTGACTGGCGTTTGGAGTGTGATTTGGCTTCTAATTTCAGAAAACAAAAAGTTTGGAGCTCAACTTCTCTTGTAACTGCCACATCTTCAGTTCAGTGAGTTATGCTGGATTCTAAGCGGGGAAGCTTCTCTGACGCTTTTTGACAGAGATTTTGAAACAGAAGTCTCACAAAACGTTTCCCCCATAGGCTTCAAAGGGCTTTCACATAGAAATTCCAAACCTGAATTCCTCCAAACCTGAATTCCTCCATGCTGGATGTGAGAAGCACATTCTGCTCTCTCATTTCTTAAGTTAAAGTGGCGTGCAGAAGCTGAACCTCCTCGGAGTGTTTTTGGCAGAGATATACACCACATTTTTCATGCCTGCTTGAATGCCATTTGCAGTGTGATTTAGCTTATAATTTCAGGAAAAAAAAGGTTTGGAGCTCATCATCTCTGGTAACTGCCACATCTTCGGTTCAGTGAGTTATCCTGGATTCTAAGCGGGGAAGCTTCTCTGACGCTTTTTCACAGAGATTATGAAACAGAAGTCTCCCAAGCCGTTTCCCCCGTAGGCTTCAATGGGCTTTCACATAAAACTTGCAAACCTGAATTCGTACATGCTAGATGTGAGAAGCACATTCTGCTCTCTCATTTCTTAAAGTTAAAGTGGCTTGCAGAAGCTGAACCTCCAGGGAGTGTTTTAGTCAGAGATATACACCACATTTTTCAAGTCTGCTTGACTGTCGTATGCAGTGTGATTTGGCTTCTGATTTCAGAAAACAAAAAGCTTGGAGCTCAACTTTTC
>NW_007817275.1:0-894 GCF_000696425.1 Galeopterus variegatus | reverse complement strand
TATTTTTCTTTTTCTTTTCTTTTCTCAACTTGAAATACACTGCTTCATTAGGCTTGAAAACATTTATTTTAGGCTTCAGACACACTTATTTTCCAGTTTTCAGCAAGAACCATACTATTCCTCATATTTGTGTAAATTGTCCTTCCATATTTTCCACCGGATTTGGTTCCCTTTTCATAAGAATGTGTAGCACTTTTTGCATTATTAAAAAACTCATCACACTAATATTACTTGTTATATTTTTGACTTTTCCTAAGTATATAAATATTTTGACAGGTAATTAATAAGTCTGCTCATTCATTGCTATATCCCCCCAAAGCAGGTGACATATAAGAGACATATGAATATGTAAAAATGAAATAATATATTGGGTGGAATAGTCAAAATTATGAAGAGGGGAAAAGAAATATTTTAACATCTGTTTTCTAATATATATGATTGTCAACTTTTAGTAACTTATATTTTAAAAAGACTATCTTATTGTTTCTAACAAGGTAGTACATTAGGAACTGATTCTCCTGTGTAAAAAGTCAATACTGCATATAATACACTTTATAAAATTAAAATCATCAATGACATAAGAAAGTTAAGGATGATCAGAATAGGGATTAAGTAAAGGTTTAAATTTAGTATGTAAAAGGAATCTAACATTTGATTTTCTCACTGAGAAAATTTGCTGAACTTGTTGAAAACAAACTTCAGATTTGAGACCTCATGAAGGATGGGTTAAACATATAAATTCTAGAGCTCATTGTGTTGGGGAAAATGCCAAAATAATTTTCTCATAAGTCTGTTTTGTCCTTGAAGTAATATTTTGTCTTTGACACAATATCTGCTTGTTACACTAGTCTGGCCTCTAATCACTACTTGCATTTTTGGCTTCTGTAACTGAGC
>NW_007817274.1:0-894 GCF_000696425.1 Galeopterus variegatus | reverse complement strand
CAATTCCTTAGTAAGGGATAAGTGGAAATTAACATTCCAATAGTCTTGTTATAGATCATTACATGATATCTGTAGGTTTGCTATATATCGTTAAGAAGGCTTAAGTTGTCTACACAGTAAATATGTAAATCTCAATCCATAATGTTGGTTCAGTTATTCTAAGACATGTTCAGACATGTTCATAGAGAAACATACAGGCTGTCTTACTACCATATACGATCAGTTCACTCCCCTGCTTAAACCTCTGAAAAGTCCCCACTGCTCTGAGAGTAAAGTACAAAGCCATTAATATAGCCTATAGGCAGGGGTAATATTTGCAGTAGTTAACATCAAGTACATGGCTTCCCACCTACCAGAATGGACACTGCCCATGTATCATCAGTACACCCAAACCCATGCACATCAGCAGAACACCAGCTCTGCCTACAGGGTTTAGTGTAATCTAGCCCCTACCTACCTCTCCAGCCACTCGCCACCCTTCAGCCATGCTTGACATCTTTCTGTTGGTTTTTGCTTTAAGATTATATATGAGGGTACTTCAAAAAGTTCATGTAAATATTTATATTATCTTTTAATTCTGTTTTTCCATGAACTTCTTGAAGTATCCTCACACATACTATTTCCACTGCCCAGAATGCTCTGAGCCCCCACCCCTTCATACAGCAGGCTTCCTATTCATTTTTCAAGTCTCTGCTGACATATCACTTTTCTATGGTTTGAATGTTTATACCCCTCCAAAATTCATTTTGAAACCTAATGAATTTTGTTACAGCAGTGCAAATGGACTCAGACACACTTTTCCAAGGTAGCCTTTCTCTGACTACCACCATCTGCCTCCCCAATTAAATCAGATGTCCCTGTACTATTCTTATTTGGTAGCCTATACATCCCCTT
>NW_007817273.1:0-894 GCF_000696425.1 Galeopterus variegatus | reverse complement strand
CATAAATGAGATACAAAAACTGGCCATATTATATAAAGGACATTTGAAATTATAGTCAGAGAAACAACAACAAATAAAAAATAAAAATAAAAAACAGTATAGAAAGCCTAAGTGACTTATGGAAAACTATCAAGCAACCAATGTATATATTATGAGTATCCACAGGAGGAAAAAAAAACACAGAAAAGCAATGTATATATTACGAGTATCCACAGGAGGAAAAAAAACACAGAGAGGGGGGCAGAAAGCTTATTTAAAGAGATAATTGTCATAATCTTTCCAAATCTAAGAAAAGAAACAGACACTCAGATTCAAATCACCCAACGTTCTTGAACTAGGATGAATCTAAAGAAATCCATACCTAGATACATAATCAAATTGCCAAAAGTCAAAAGCAAAGAGAGGAATATTGAAAGCAGCAAGGGAAAAGTGACTTGTCACATTTAAGGCAACCTCCATAATCTAATCAGCACATTTCTCAGTAGAAACCTTACAGGCCAAAAGGATGTAGGATGATATATTCATAGTGAAAGATAAAGAAACCTTGCTAACCAAGAATACTATATTCATCAAAACTATATGCAAAAATGAAGGAGAAAGGAATAATTTCCCAGATAAATAAAGGTTGAAGGAATTCATCACCACTAGATCTGCTTTTCAAGATATGCTAAGGGGAGTCTCTCAAGTTGACAAAAATACACACTAAGCAGCAACACAAAAGTATACAAAAATATGATATATTCATAGTGCAAGATAAAGAAACCTTGCTAACCAAGAATACTATATTCATCAAAACTATACGCAAAAATGAAGGAGAAAGGAATAATTTCCCCGATAAATAAAGGTTGAAGGAATTCATCACCACTAGATCTGCTTTTCAAGATATGCTAAGGG
>NW_007817272.1:0-894 GCF_000696425.1 Galeopterus variegatus | reverse complement strand
AATTCAGCTACCACCAGGACCTGGGAGGGAGGGTCCTATGCAAAGCCTCAGGTATGGTATCCCTTGAGGAAACTGAGAGCAGAACCATTGTAAGCTATCAATGAGCAGGAGAGATGTTTCCTGCCCAGCCCTGCATCCTGAGGACATGTATGGGGACTGGGAGGCAGAATATGATTTACACTGCAGCCAGATCCCCAGCAGGGCACTTAGTAGAGGAGTTGTTTCAATCCATTCATGGGCAAATTGAATAGCAATCACTAATAGAAGGGATGGATGTATACATAAGGCATTGTTGGATAAACTGAGGTAAGGTGAAAATGACTAAGTCTGTGCGCGTTCTGCCCCTGCTCACTCTAAGCTGAGCGGGGACCCAGACTTAGCTATCTCCCGGCCTGAGACCTCCCTCAAATCACTGGAATTTGATCTGTCCTCAGCCCCACTCAGTCAACCTTGAACTGACCTGTCATGGCTATGTGAATAGGATTTCCAAAAGTTCCAGAGGAAAAGTGAAAAAATCTCCCCCTTTTCCAATTGGCAGTGAAAATATCTTCCTCTAATTGATCTCTCCCCTCATGCCCGTGCCTCTTGTTATCTGCACTTAATTGCTTTGAAACAGGAAGCTGCTGTGATCAGAGAATTCAAAGTTACATCTACATCTTTCGTGCTGAAACTATTTCACCATACGCTTCTAAAGCTAGTTCCAGGTTGATTTTGATGAGAGTAACGTAAGTTCCACCAGTTTTACTATACTTGGTAGTCTGCTTACATGATTGGAGAAAGAAAATTATTTATTGATTCCTGATTTAAAAAGAAAATCAACAAATGTGTTTCCTATAACCACATGATCCCATTTTGACTCTTCTGTCTTGGCGAGATCTTACCCCGTGGCCCACC
>NW_007817271.1:0-894 GCF_000696425.1 Galeopterus variegatus | reverse complement strand
GGAGCGCCACCGCGCTTCCCAAGCGGCGCACCATCCAGTGCGCCACCGGGCCGGCCCAAAGTTAGATTTTTTTAACTAAAATATTTATTGAAATAATTGTAGATTGATATGCAGTTGAAAGGAATAATACAGAGAGATTCCTTGTACATCGGTAATGTAAACTTCTACCTTAAGAAAATAGAAAGAGAAGAGCAAACTAAACCAAAAGCAAGTATAAGTAGGAAATAACAAACATTACAACAGAAATATATGAAATAGGGATTTAAAAAGCAGTAGAGAAAATCAACAAAACCAAAAGTTGATTCTTTAAAAAGATCAACAAAATTTACAAACCTTTATCTAGATTGACCAAGAAAAAAAGAGAGAAGACTGAAATTATTAAAATCAGAAATAAAGCAGGGGCATTATTACATTGTCATTATGGTTTTGTTTTTGGTGGTAAAATTTAGTTTCTTTCTTGCTTGCATTTTAAAAATTTTTAAAAAAATTTTAAAATACTTTGTCAGTATCCAATGTAATTGATTTTCATGTCCCTTTACCAATTCCTCCTCCTCCCCTCCCCCTATCAACATTATATCTGTTCAATTGTCTTAACAAGTTCAAGGAATTGTTGTGATTGTTGTGTCCTCTTCCCACCCCCTTTCCTGTCTATTTGTTTCTGTACTTCTTTATTCATTTTTAACTCCCACAAATAAGTGAGAACGTGTGGTATCTCTCTTTCTGTGGTTGGCTTATTTCATTTAGTATAATTTTCTCTGAGTCCATCCATGTCGCTGTGAATGGTAGCATTTCATTTTTTTTTTTGTAGCAGAGTAGTATTCCATGTGTATATATACCACAGTTTCCTTATCCACTCATCCGATGATGGACATTTGGGCTGGTTCCAGCTCTTGG
>NW_007817270.1:0-894 GCF_000696425.1 Galeopterus variegatus | reverse complement strand
TGCATTTCCCGCCCTGTCAGCACTGTTACAATGGAGATCAAGTTTCCAACACATGCATTTTGGGGGGACACATTTGACCCATAGCACACCTGCCAAATAGTTGCATGACCTTAGGAAAATTGATTGGCCTCTTGGCCTCAGCATCCAATTCTTTTGAAGGAGAGATCTAGACTTGAGTTTGTAATATAACCCAAAATTCTAAGATCTTACCCTCTGTGCAATAAGAGCTTGTAATATAAAGGGTGCTCTGACTTGGACCCAGACGGAGATCACAAAACAATAATGGAAAATAAAATTGGAACGAGAAAGCAAATGGTCCAAAATGATACTTAACATTGATTAAACTTTAACTATGGATGGGCCAGGCATTGTTGAATGCTTTGTTTGGATTATCACATTTTTAATTTCCAAGAACTCTCTCATCTTCTCTGGTTGATCCATTTCAAAACATCCTGTAAAATCACTACGCCTCAGTTTCATCTGTAAAATTGAGATCCTAATCCTACCTGCTTCAAGAGGATAAAATGAGATGATGCAGTTAAGCACTGAGAAGTGCCAGGAATATAATGAACGTCCAATAAATATTATCAAGATTATTATTAGCTATTCTTCTTGTTGGTTTTCTCCATAGTGGCACATTAAGGGAGAAGCTTTTACTCTCTGCTAATTCAGTTGCTCCTTCTCTACCTACCTTCCCTCATCCCAAAATGTGTTGCAATGTTTTGCCTACTGGTGTTTCTTCTTTGACTATCTGTGCCTTTCTTTTTTAATTGCTCTGGTCATTTTAGAGTAGAAAAGACAATTTATACACTCAGGCAATCTGCCACTGTTAGCCACTATCTACCAGTTTTTAGCTTTGGGAAATTAAAAATTTTTAATCTTGTTTTATTTAAT
>NW_007817269.1:0-894 GCF_000696425.1 Galeopterus variegatus | reverse complement strand
AAAAAATTTGTAGAACAAAGAAATTATTGAATAAATAAATGAAAAACTCATTCATGTATTTTTCTCAGCCAAACTCATGATATCATGACATGCATAAAAACTTTTAAAAATATCATAAAAAAAGTTTGGCCTTTAACCAGTTGGAATGCAAATGATAATGCCAGATACCTGGCATGTAGTAAGCATTCAATAAATGGCAGCTGTTATCAAAGTCCCAAACAATGTCACCCTACAAGTGAGGCTCATAGTATTTCCAGAAGCTAAAATACAATCACAGAAGGGGCATGCTTGAGGTTCAGCTGTGCCCCCAAATACTTAAAATTTCCCCATTTGTTTTCTTCCCAACACCCCACCACACAAACACCAGAAAGTAACAGGAACTCAGCCTGTTAGTTTTACTACTGAATCCTCAGGGCCCAGCACATAGTAGTTCCTCAATAAATATTTTTTCTACAACTCCCTGACTCAATAAAAGCAAGCAGAAAAACCAAGAGCCCCTTCTCTGATCTTTATTTGTCTAGTACCCACAATGGTTTTGTAAACACTTAAATTTTTATATTAAATTCTTTCCTGTCTGAATGCCTAGAAGAGTTTCTATTTTTCTCATCAAATCTTAATTAAGACAACCACCCAGTCATCCACTCCTGTCCCCAAGCTGACATCCTATCCTGTATATCTCTCTCTATAAAAACTCCCATATTTACAAATATTTCTTTCTTTGTCAACTTCCCCTTTAGAAGCAAAATCATTTTCAGGGCAGGCATAATATAATCTTTGTTATCACTATTCTTGGAACATAGTAGATGCTTAATAAGTAGAAATTGACCGAATGGACTAAGTTCATGCCACTTCCTATATGTCTTTTCTTAAACATCTTAAACATCATTTACCTAC
>NW_007817268.1:0-894 GCF_000696425.1 Galeopterus variegatus | reverse complement strand
ATCTCTTATCAGATATATAATTTGCAAATATTTTTCTCACTTTGTGAGTTGAGTTTTTACTTAATAATTTCTTTTGACGCACACAATTTTAAAATTTTCGTTAAGTCCAGTATGTCTGTTTTTTGTTTTATTGCCTGTGCCTTTGGTGTCATATCCAAGAAATCATCGTCAAATCCAATGTCATGAGACCCTATGTTTTCTACGAGTTTTAGGTATTATGTTTAAGTCTTTGATCTGTTTTGAGTTAATTTTTGTATGAGAGTACTTCAAAAAGTTCATTGAAAGATTTGTGTTATCTTTTAATTTCATTTTTCCACAAACTTTTTGAAATACCCTCATGTATGATGTTAGGTAAGGGTCCAACTTCATTATTGCCTGTGGGTATCCAGATATCCCAGCACCATTTGTTGAATAAGCTGTGCTTTCTCCATTGAATGGCCTTTGAGCCCATGTCAAAAATTATTTAACCATATATGTGAGGGTTTATTTTTGGGTTCTCTGTTCTACTCTATTCTATATGTCTGTCTTTATGACAGTATCATACAGTTTCAATTATTATAGCTTCGTAGCGAGTTTGGAAATCAGGAAGTCTGAGTCCTCCCTCCAGCTTTATTATTGAATAGAACTGGGAAAAGCAGGCATCCTTGCCTTGTTCCTTATCTTAGAGGGAAGACTTCCAGGTTTTCACTGTGGAGTATTATGTTCACTGTGGGTTTTTCATATGTGGCTTTTCTTTTGTTGAGGTAGTTTCTATCTATTTCTAGTTGGTTGAGGGCTTTTATCACATAAGGGTGTTGAATTTTATTACATACTTTTTCTGCTTCAAGTGAGATGATCATGTGCTTTTTCTCCATTTATTTTTTTAATGTGGTATATTACATTCATTGATTTTCA
>NW_007817267.1:0-894 GCF_000696425.1 Galeopterus variegatus | reverse complement strand
GGTTTTGGTAAGGGGCAACAATAATCAACCACAATGTATATCGACAAAATAAAATAAAAAAATAAATAAAAATAAAAATAAAAATGCTCTTTTCTTCTGTTTTTGCTACTATAAAACTGCAATGAGCATCTTTATTCTCCAAAGTGGGATTTTTAAGTCAAAAGTTATAAACTAACATACTATCGTGGATTCTTAGGTTTAATTCTTTCAGACTGTTTCCCCCCAAATAATAATTTATCAACATATATTGCTACCAGCCAGTCAATAACCTATTCCATTATGCTCTTGCCAATTTAGGATGTTATTTGTTAGCTTAATGGTGTGTTAAGTTCAGTTTGTTTAATTTGCATATTCCTAATTCTAGGGAGGAGGAGTATTTTGCTATATAATGATTAACTATTTCCCTGATAAAATATTGATCTACAACTGGGAAAATTTGGAATTTAAATCCAAAAAGTCATATAAGCAAAAAAGAAGTTCAACTTAACCACTCTCTACAGTCTACATAAAGCCTAAAACCAATAAAGTGTAATTATCCCCACACATACTTTTTAAAGTATATATTTTTCCAATTAGAAAAGCAATTTATTTCCATCATAAAAAAGTGTAAAAGAGGGGATTTGAAGATGGCGACGGGTCTGGAGAGGGGGTGCCAGAAGACAGTGTGAGCCTGAGAAGCGTGCGCTGAGCTGCCAGAGTGCTATCTGCATTTCCAAGAGCAACAAAAAATGAATGAGTCTTTGAACAACTAATCTACAACTATAAAAAAAGCAACTACAGAATCGAAGTTTAGGGCCGACACAAAAGAAGATTCCTGAGAGCGCCCAAGCCGTGCCGCCGGACCGAGTAAGCAGCCCTAGGCGGCAGAGACCAGAGACCAAAGACGGGGTCCAT
>NW_007817266.1:0-894 GCF_000696425.1 Galeopterus variegatus | reverse complement strand
TTGCCATACTCCATTGAGAGGTCTTTTATTCTACTGGATGTCTTTTAAAGACATTGAATCTTCTCATGCTCAGAGAATGTAATAAACACGTGGAACCTAAACAACAAAGTTTCCAGCCATGGGGCTTCCACGGTGCTGGATCTGTCATGAAGAGGAGGGCTTAGGTATGATCTGGCGAGTTGAGCCAGGTTCCATCCCCAGACTCATCCCTGACTCACCATGTGACATGAGCCATTGTGTTTCTCAGGTATTCATTTTAAGGAATCATCTGGCATAGCAATTCACCACACAGAGCGAAATTGCCTGGGTGCAAATTCCAGTTTTTCTGTTTACTAACTCTGACTTTGGGCAAGTTACATAACCTCTTTGTTCATCTGTAAAACAGAAATAGTATCTAACTCACTGGGTTGTTAAGAAAATTAAGACTATTAATAAAGGTAAAGGTCCTAGAGTAGTCCCTGGCACGTAGCCAATACTGAATACATAGTATCTGATATTATTATTATTACCTTTCTGCTTGTAAAATAATGGTGTTAATCATCTCAGCAGTCAGCACCAAAAATATAACTCTAAATAAAAATATTTGGAAGGAAGATGCTATAGTATCTTGATACTACTGTTTTAATATTTTCAATTTATTTTCTTTTTACTTTTTATCCATAGGTATAGGATGACCTCAGAAGGTACTTTAATTATCAAAAATGCAGTTCCCAAAGATTCAGGGATCTATGGATGTCTGGCAAGTAATTCAGCTGGAACAGATAAACAGACCTCTATGCTCAGATACATTGGCAAGTATAATCAGTTTAAAAGGCAATTAAAATAGGATGAGTATCATATCAAGTAATGTAAAAGTACTTTACTGAAAATTAATATTAGGAATAAGTTATACCT
>NW_007817265.1:0-894 GCF_000696425.1 Galeopterus variegatus | reverse complement strand
TTTCATCTGAGACATCAAAGCTGTGCCCTGCCCCGCCCTGCCCAGAAGGTGTCCAGTCTCCCCAACTGCCGGGTGTGAACTCCTCGGGGGAGTGTCACTCAGCACACAGTTCCTCTATGACTCCCCCGAGCACGGGTCGGCCCTCCAGGAGAGCTCTAGAGCACTCTGGGCTCCCCTCTCCCCACCAGAAATCAGTTAGGGGTTCTTCCAAACTGAGGCCCACAGAGATGGTATCTGCCTCCCGGAAAAAGGGAGTTTACCTGGGGCCGACGCCCATGGTGTGGTGGAGAGATGATCTGGGCGGGCTCCTCTTCCCTGCCTTCCCGACGCTGGCTGGGGGCTCCCCACACTACCAGCCCCGTCAGAGATCCACGGGGAGAGTGGGAATGTAGGCCGGTCCATAGGCCCCGGGGTGCCCCGCGTCGAGGTAAGCAAATGGCGCGTCTCAGTGAGGAGCCGCGCCAAGCAGTGATGGCTGGCCTGCCTGCTCTAAGCCAGCCGTCTCCGCCCCAACCCAAGAAAATGGAGGCAGCTCTGTTGCGGGGGCCTGGCCTGGTGTGGAAGGCAAGAGCCAGGCGGGCAAGGAGCTGTCGGGCTTTTTCCCGCAAGTGTTCTGGGGCTGGGGGTGACTGACAGAGCTCGTAGAGTTGGGCTTGTCCGGTGCCTTCCACTCCGTTTCTGTGTCGTCTCTGCTGACTTACTTGGCCTTTGTTGTCTCGGGCTGCTCGCTCGAACCCGCACCAGGGCTTGGGCACTCTCAGGAGTCTTCTTTTGTGTCGGTCCTAAAACCTCGAATCTGTTGTTGCTTGTTTGTCATCGTAGGTTCGTTGTTGAAAGGTTTATTCATTTTTTGTTGCTCTTGGAAATGCAAATAGTACTCTGGTATCACAGCGC
>NW_007817264.1:0-894 GCF_000696425.1 Galeopterus variegatus | reverse complement strand
TTAGACACAACACGGAGATGACACGTTTGGAGTTTGGACTCAAAATGGAAACTTTGGGTGTGTAAAATTTATTTACTCTTGGCAAACCGCAGCTTCCTGTTATTTGACCTTTTCTCTAGAGTGGCTTTTTTTCTTTTCTTTTTTAAGGAAAGTAACTCTAAACACTCCTAAAAAAACCTTCTTGAATATAGATAACTATGAAATAAACCAGTATTTAATGATTGAAGTGCAAATGAATCAAAAACATATGGATTTAAAATATATATATATATATATATACACATACATACAGGGGTTTAAAAAAAATAAAAGTGCTCAGGGCCAAATACATCTGGAATTTTATTAAACCCAAAACATTTGGAAAGTAGTTTGTGACCCTCAACAGACCGTTACCAAAGCTCAATTCTAAACTCCTTTTTGCCCATATCCAGTGCATTGTAGGTCAAGGGTTTGCAACCAAGGTAAGGTTAAATGTACTGAAATAATGACTCTAGCCCCCAAAAGCCCTTTGGGCCAACCCATAAAAGCCCTTTGGGCCGACCCACTCCAAGTACCTGAATTTTCACCATTATAATCACTCTTTTTTGCTAAAGAGATTTATCACTTGGAAAAGAAAGATCTCTGCTAAGATGTTAAGAATATCAGGAAAGAATAATAAAGCAATTAATATTTAAATAACCCTTTATAATTGTAAACTCTTCAACACATAAGAACTTGAATGCTATTTTTATAGTTTACAAAATACTTTCGTGTACTCTATTTGAGGCTCTGAAGGGGAAGTGATTGATCTGAGAAACGTAGTAGTGGGTAAGTCAGGACAAGAACCAAGAACCGTACTTAGGACATCCCAACACCATGCTCCCTCAGAGATAACATGTATTTCTTTGCACTGGC
>NW_007817263.1:0-894 GCF_000696425.1 Galeopterus variegatus | reverse complement strand
GTGTGAGCACACGTGTGCGAGTGCACGTGAGTGGGAGCCTGTGTGTGAGTGTGCGTGTGAGGAGTATGCGTGAGTGCACGTGTGCGAGTGCATGTGAGTGGGAGCCTGTGTGTGTGTGTGAGGAGTGTGTGTGAGCACGCGTGTGCGAGTGCATGTGAGTGGGAGCCTGTGTGAGTGTGCGTGTGAGGAGTGTGTGTGAGCACGCGTGTGCGAGTGCATGTGAGTGGGAGCCTGTGTGAGTGTGCGTGTGAGGAGTGTGTGTGAGCGCACGTGTGCGAGTGCACGTGAGTGGGAGCCTGTGTGTGAGTGTGTGAGAAGTGTGTGTGAGCGCACGTGTGCGAGTGCACGTGAGTGGGAGCCTGTGTGTGAGTGTGTGAGAAGTGTGTGTGAGCGCACGTGTGCGAGTGCACGTGAGTGGGAGCCTGTGTGTGAGTGTGCGTGAGGAGTGTGTGAGTGCACGTGTGCGAGTGCATGTGAGTGGGAGCCTGTGTGTGTGTGCGTGTGAGTAGGAGTGTGTGTGAGCACGCGTGTGCGAGTGCACGTGAGTGGGAGCCTGTGTGTGAGTGTGCGTGTGAGTGGGAGTGTGTGTGAGTGCACGTGTGCGAGTGCACGTGGGTGGGAGCGTGTACGCGCATGTATGTCCGAGTGCATGAGTGTGAGCGTGTATGTGTGAGTGCATGTGTGTGTGAGCGTGTGCGCATGTGTGTGCGCACATATGTGTGTGTTTGTGCACTCAGAAGACATCTCCACCAAGAGACACACACCCCACTCCCAGCAGCTGCTCCCAGCGAGGGGACTGGGCACGAGCAGGAGGGAGCAGGTCATTATATTCAATATATATATATATATAGGATCCGAACCCGCGGCGGGAGTGCCGCTGTGCTCCCAGTGCCG
>NW_007817262.1:0-894 GCF_000696425.1 Galeopterus variegatus | reverse complement strand
GTACCTGAGGATATTTTTAATACAAGACATTTTTGCTATTCAGGTGTTGAGAGCCACAAGAATAAAATAAAACAAATCACAAGTTGTATCTGAACCTCAAGGTGTTTTTCCAAGGAATTCTTTAGTTGAGAATGACACAAAATACGAATGTTTGTCCTACTTGAAATGTACGTTGGATCTCACAATTCCTCCACTCAAACCAGTAATGGTTTCCCAAATCAATCAGAGTAAAAGTCAATATTCTACAAACTGGCCACCTCTTTCCTTTCTGACCTCATCTTGTTATTCTCTATTTGTATAAGTTCCAAGTAGTTATTAATATTAGCCTGTTAAAAATTACAGTATAATTATTATTCTCATTTTATAGATGAATAAATTGAAGTACAAATCAAAGGAGAAACTTGCCAGAGGTCACACAGCGAGTGAGAGGTTGCCCCAGGCATCTCACCCCAGAATCCATTTCCTTATGGAGCCAGCAACACTGTCTGCAGCATTCAGCTGACTGCAGCTCCACTGCCCTTCCTGCTGTTATTCGGACATACCAGGCTGCTTGCTTCCATCTCAATCCCCTTTCCTTCTGCCTAGCAAGTCCTTGCCTCTGCATAGCTTTCTGGATCACTCTCGCCCTTCCTTCATGCCTTTGTCTCCATGATGCCATCCTTCATAATCCTATTGAAATTGAAATCTCTCCCTCTTCCCCTAATAGGAATTCCTAACCCCTTGAGGTGCTTTATTTCTATCAATAGCACTCACCACATCAGACATTGTGATTATAGTCATGTGTCACTGTACTAGTGCGATATATTCTGAGAAATGCATCCTTAGACAATTTCACCATTGTGTGAACACATAAAGTGTGCTTATACAAACCTAGATGGTATAGGCTACTACACA
>NW_007817261.1:0-894 GCF_000696425.1 Galeopterus variegatus | reverse complement strand
GGTGTCAAAAGGGAGACTTCGACAAGTGATTCCTGCTCTCTATTCTGCTTCTGGATGATGGGGGGCATAATCCAGGGCCTTCTGGTGTACGTTCCAAGGGTTGTGGGTATTTTCCAGCTCTGGACCCATTTGGAGAGTTTATCCATCCGTATTTCCACAACCTTCTGGTTTTGTGCCTTCTGAGATTCTAACCCTCCTTCCCCCAATCCAGCAGTCTCTGCTCAGGAATTATACAGATCTTCACCTCAGTTCATTTCTCTTTCCAGGCAAAATTGGACTGGTAGGAGGACTTCCCTTTCCCAGTACCATTTCAGGCCTGTTACACTTCCCTCTGTGTAACCGAGATGGAAAAAAGAGAAAGAAAGAATTCACTCAAGGTAACATGAATGAGGTCTGGAGGGACTGCCACCCATCAGGGGAACAGCAGCCCCGATCCAAAATCAGCCTTTCGTTTATTGACACGATGAGGAAATTTAACAAGAAAAATCAGTTGATTTTTCAGAAGGACATAAAAACAGGCAGTGTTGCAGAAGGGAATTATAGCTAAGTATAGCTTTAAACTACTAAAACTAGTAATAGCAGTAAAATTAACAATGTGACATTCCAGAATGCAATTTGTAAAAAGCTAAGTTGATCCACCACCGACAAACAGCTTGCCTTTAGTAAACATTTTCTTTTCCGCATACTTCCTACAGCAATTTCTTTAGCATATTTAAACAGCATTCAAGCAGTTCCTTAACGTATCTTAAGAACAATCAGTAGGTTAAATAGTCAATAGTCCTTTGATCTGGAATCAAACCAGTGACCTAAAATAGTCAAAGTACACAATCCCGTCCCTAAACAGTGATTAGAATTGATTAGATGGCTTTTGCTAAACTTATCTGGGGACTTTCA
>NW_007817260.1:0-894 GCF_000696425.1 Galeopterus variegatus | reverse complement strand
AAAAAAAATCTCCAGAGAAGTCCAATTTTAAAATTACAACCTAATAATAGGTATCAAGAACCTGAGAAATATCCATTCTCTTCAAAATCCAACATTTCTATTTCTGACTTTAAAGAAATAATCTGAGAAATTAAAAAAACAGTAAGTCCAAAACATTAACTATGGTCACCAAAAAAAATGTGCATTAATGGAAGAAAAATTAACTAATAACATTATATCAACACAAGGGAGTATATAACTCAGATATTAAAAATCAAGGGCATATAATAATATGGACAATGCTTATTATAATAAAATATGATTACAATGATGTAAAACCAAGACACTATTTGTAAAAAAAAAAGACTGCAAAGAAACAGAACAAAATTTTTCTTAACAGTGATTGCCTTTCCATAATGGAATTATGGATGACTTTAAAAAATTCTTTCTATTTCTCTGATGTTTAAAATTTTTCTGTAATGAATATACATAGTTTTTCAGATGGAAAAAAATTAATGAATTTTATATTTTTTAATTGTCTAGCTGATGCATTTTCATTAGTAATCAAAGTAACAAAATCCGAATTAGTGTTTAGTATACCCACAAACTCAAATCACCCAATCCTTTCCTTAGGAATAGAATTGCGGCTGTATGAGAATATTTATGAAGGTCAAGGTTTTCCTCTTTAAAGGCGATTGAACATAAACCAAAGATGCTGGCTAACATGTCAATAGAACTAAACTACAAGCTAATTTTAATGTTATATATCATGCCTGAATTTTTTAGAGTCAGATTATGTATTTTCTGTTATTCTTCCTTCTTTCTGAATTTCAAAACACATATAGAAAATTAAAATCAGGGGCCGACCCCGTGGCTCACTCGGGAGAGTGTGGCGCTGGGAGCGCAGAGGCCACA
>NW_007817259.1:0-894 GCF_000696425.1 Galeopterus variegatus | reverse complement strand
TTTGGCATGCTCCTTGGCACTGGTGGTGTGACTGGTTGTGGGGAGTGTCTGGTCCCCAGATCCATGCCTTGGTCCCTGGGCGGACACTGAGGCACTGGTGCGGTATGCCTGGTTGTGGGAGGGGGTGTCCAGTCCCCTGCCTTGGGTCCCTGGGCAGGTCTTGCGGTGCTGGCATGGTGAGCATGGTTGTGGGAGGGTGGGTCTGTTCCCATCGCCGTACCTTGGGTCCCTGAGTGGGCCCTGAGGCACTGGCATGCTGTGCCTGGTTGTGGGAAGGGGGGCATCCAGTCCACCTCTCCGTGCCTCAGTTCCCAGACAGGCCCAGAGGCACTGGTGCAGTTTGCCAAGTTTTGTGTGTGGGGGGTGTCTGGTCCCTGGCTCCATACCTCTGGTCCCTGGGTGGGCCCTGAGGTGCTGGTGCCATGTGCCTGGTTGTGGGAAATAGGTCTGGTCCACTTCTCCATGTGTCAGTTCCCTGGGCAGGCCCCAAGGTGCAGGCATGGTGTGCCTGGTTGTGGGAAGGGGTCTGGTCCCCTTCTCCATGCCTTGGGTCCCTAGCAGGCCCCAAGGTACTTATGTGGTATGCCTAGATGTGGGAGTGGGGTCTTGTGTCTGGTTTCATGCCTCATGACCCCTGGTGGGCCCCAAGGTGCTGATGGTGTGCCTGAGCTGGAACTAATTTTTTGTCCTTTGCTTACTTCTTTTTTTTTGGTCCTTTTTGAGACCGGCCACACTGCGCTCAGCAAGTGAGTGCACCGGCCATCCCTATATAGGATCCGAACCTGCGGCGGGAGAACTGCTGCACTCCCAGTGCCACACTCTCCCGAGGGTGGACAGGGGAACTTCCTTTGGGAACCAGCACTTGAGCTCTGTGGTTGAGCTAAATTGCTGTCT
>NW_007817258.1:0-894 GCF_000696425.1 Galeopterus variegatus | reverse complement strand
CACAATATGAGCTAATTTGTCTGATAAACTAACAGGCCCAAAAGGAAAGGCAAAGGACCATAAGAATTTGATGGAAGAATCAACAGAGTTCAGCGAAGGGTTCTAAAAGCAGGTTCTGCTTGTATGCATCTCTGTATGGGTGAGAAAAGGAGCAGAGTTTGGTTAGGGATTTAAGAACTATGATAGGAGAGGGTTATCTGAAGTCATTGAGTTAAGGAAAGGAAGAAGGACTAGAGCAGAGTAGATTTTCATAGCAAAAACCTTGATGAGTAGCTCAGTAATTTTTTTTACTGTTAAACTAGTGGTAGTTATATAAAAAACTGCTTGAATCTCATAACTTAATAATGTCATCAGTTGTCTTCAGTGATACCTTAATAATGTCATCAGTTGTCTTCAGTGATACCTCCAGTTGTCTGTCCTTGTTGGTAAAACTGAAGACCCAGATTTTTAAGCATGTAGGAAAACAATATCCACTACGATACAAATATCAAAATACAAGACAATATAATTGCAAATTTTTTAAAAATTTAAAGGGAATACATTCAGATGGTTTAAAAATACAAAAACTGTAAGCTGAATAAGTTGAATTCAAATGATCAATTAAAGTAAATCCAGATGGGAAAATTATTAAGGAAAAATGAAAAATGAATGCAAACAAGAGCAATTAAGTGGAATTTTAGAAATCATGTGCAAAATCATATGTAAATTTGTCAAACATTAATAAGTCAGCAATCAAATGAACCAATCAAATAGGGACCTCTCCTGAGAGAATCAATAGAAAAAGTTCACTCTTAGGGAAGACAAAGCTAGGTAGATTTTCAAAAATGTGAGGGGCAGCTAAAGAAGGGGCAATTGATATTATAAGACATAAACATTGGGAAAAGATCAAATAAA
>NW_007817257.1:0-894 GCF_000696425.1 Galeopterus variegatus | reverse complement strand
GATGAACCCAAAATAACATGACAGAAAACGCCCTGGGGTATAAGGAAGGACCAAAGCTTAGACTGGCTTCTGAGCCTGCTGATTGTGAACTCTCCATTTTGTTGACAATACAGGATGCTAGGGCAAGAGATAAAGCCAGGGTCTGCCAAGATGGAGAAAAAAACAGGAGCTCCGCCTGCAGTGTACATGTAAATAAGAAAATCCCACCATATAGAATGCAGAAGGAGTCACCAAAATACCCATGCCTATCTCCAACCTGTCACTATGTCAAGGGGAGGACTCTCCCTTGAGAATTTGTAAATCACAAGGTGGCTCTCGTACAGGACTGTGGTCTGAAGTTGCACTAATTATATGGTTTAAAACCACTTAATGGAAGATTTCATTCAAAGAGGGTCTGGATAAATCTGCCAGGAAATGGGCAGAAGCTTTCACAATTCCTCTTAGGAAAAACTCAGGTTCAACTCAGTCCTCAAGGAATGTCCACAGATAAAGTTGTAAGAAGAATGAGCTAATTGTAAAAATTCACAAGATATACACAGAAATAAAACACCACGGACAAGAAACGACACAAGATAAAGAATCCAGGTATTGGAATTATTAGACACAATATTTTTTACAAACTATATAATAGGAAATTCAAATGCCCCAGAAACATATGAAAAGATATTCAACCTCAATAGTAACCAGGGAAATGCAAATTAAACCATCAAAGAGATACCAGTTCATACTTACCATGTTTTAAATTGGCATTACCAAGTATGTGCATGTAAACATGTGCATATCCTCCATTCCCAGATTATACTCTAGAAAATCTCTCACACATGTATCCCAGGAAATGTAGACCAGAATGTTCAGAGCAGTATTGTTCATAATAGAAAACAACAACAACAACAA
>NW_007817256.1:0-894 GCF_000696425.1 Galeopterus variegatus | reverse complement strand
AATATTATTCAAAATAGAAGTACTGATGCTTAGTCTCTATATCTAAAACTATTAAAAGTCAGAGAACAAGATAGTCACAAACTAAACAGTAATATGCTAAATCTAGAAATTTTTAATTATCATTTTACTGATGTTTGATTTTCCCTTGTGTGAAAACATAAGCCAATTTTCACAGTATAAATCTTAAGTAGGATTTAAAAATGGCAAAGTAATAACCTAATAAACTGAAAATTTTAAAATTTGAGTGATGATGTGACATAAAGCCCTTTGGAAAGAAATCTTAAGCCAAAGTTATGAAAATGATTATTTGAGACAGAAATCGGTCTAAGACTCATTCTAGAGTACAAGAAAACATAGAAGCATGACCATTTTTTTTCCGTAATAAAGCCTTGAGAACATTAGAGGTTTGGATGTATACTTTTAAGTGTAATAGTACGTGTATGTTATTCAAATATAGGTGAAAATATTTAATTTTTCTCTTAACAAAAAAAAAAATTCATAATTTTTGTAAGCATTTTAGGGTTTATAGTAAGAGTACAGTTTGAGATAGCATAAAATTTATAGTTTTAAAATGAAGCAGGATGAACAGAAAGGACATTTTTGAGAGGGGAGGGAGAGGGAGGAGGAAGGGAGGTTTCGGTAATCGGCCACAATAATCAACCACATTGTATATTGACAAAATAAAATTAAATTTAAAAAAGGAAAAAATAAATAAAATAAAATATTGAATAAATGACCTGAAAAAAAATGAAGGATGATTGGAAAATAATAAAGTGAAATTTATGATCACTCCTAATCTAGACAATTAGATTTATTTACATAATTTTGCATATACAAGTAAATTTACATAATTTAAAAATAAAATTACAGATATTTCCAAATAAATTTTAGTTA
>NW_007817255.1:0-894 GCF_000696425.1 Galeopterus variegatus | reverse complement strand
AAAAAAAAAAAAAAAAAAAGAAAAGTTATAAGAGGTAGAGTCAGGGTTCAAACTTGAGCTGTATGTTTCCAGCAGCTTTCATTTCCTAAATTTCCTAGATTCCTTGTTCAAACTGAAACTTCAGACCACTTATAGTGTATAATTTTGGTTTTGTATACAGTGTGTTTTCAGGAGAAATACACCCATGTGAAATCATGTTTACTTTTTTCCTCTTTACATTGTCTAATGTCAAATAAATGTTGATCAGAGCCCAACAGGTGTCACCACAGAGAGAAGAGAAATTCTCCTCGTACCCCAAAGTCTCCCCCTACCTTACTTCTTCAGCTAAGAGATGTGATTCTCTCTCTGACGCCACTAATAAAGATGTTATACAGAAGATTTTAAAAAAGCATTGTTCTGGATCAGAGCATAAACAACTCTGTACCGTACTCTTCTTTCTTATAGGAAACAACAAAAACCATTTTGTAAAAGACATCTATGGTTGCATGCCACAATCCTTATTGCCTTTTAATAAACTTTGTGGATCTATCATTCATTAATATTTCATACCTTTGTATTAATATTATCAAGGTAGAAACTTCTATAGAGCTTACTTTCTCTAATGAACATGAAAACTAACTTTTGGTGTCAAGCTGTATCCTTTACTTCTGACATGATTTTATGACTCGTGGAATAAGCCATGTTTGCTTTATTCAATTACTCAACAAACGAGTAGACAATAAACAAGTAAGTATTTAATTGCAGGTAATGATAAGTGCTGTGAAGAAAATCAGACAGGACGATGTGTGTGTAACAGAGAGAGTGAAGTGGGTGGAGGGGAAATAAGATTAGATTAGGTCATCGATGAAGGTCTTTCTGAGGAAGTGACATTTATCTGAGACCTAACTACTGAGA
>NW_007817254.1:0-894 GCF_000696425.1 Galeopterus variegatus | reverse complement strand
GCTTACTCTCCAATCTCCATTAAGTGTTTCCTAAACATTCCAACCCCCAGTGATTTTTTTTCTTCAAATTTACTTATTTTTACACTCATATACTTCCTTGCCTTATCACTTTAAAATTTATTATCAGTGTGTGCTTCACCATTATATGTAGTTTAATGTTATGGAATAGGAATCTATGCATCTACGTATCTATGTTTCACAGGTCTAATGTACTGAATGGCAAATGTCTTAATATTTGGTTTCCGTGACAAAATACTCAAGTGCATTTTCTTCTGACTTTTTAACAGTTCCTTCTCAGTTACCTTTGCAGACTCTTCCTCCTCTCTCCTGCCATTTATAAAATATTGATAATCCTCAAAATTGGATTTTTAGTCCTCTTCTCCCATGATGCCATCACTCCTTGTCTAAGCAAGCTCGTTAATGGTAGTGATCAAACTATTTTGCATCAGACTGTATTGCATCAAATTGCCATCAGTTACTGTCCTGAACAACAGCTCCCTTTGCTCTGCTAACAAGAACTTTGCTCCCATGCTAGCTATTCTCTCTACTGTAGCTGGAGTAATCTTTTCAAAGTGCAGAGTCAGTCATAATACCACCTGTTTAAAGTCCATCCGTGGCTAGTTTTTGATTCTGGGATGAAGAGAAAATTCTATAACGTGCTCCCAAAAGCTCTGCAGGCCCTTATATTTCTTTTGCCCTATCTAGCACAGCTAGCCCTTCCCTTCGCTGTCTCCACTGGAGCCCTACTGGCTTCTTTTAGGCACCTAGTTTTGTCCCCATTCCTTCCTGCCTTAGGGCTTTTACACATGGTATTCTAGTCCCTCTGCCTGGAATACTACTTTCCCCCTTTTTGCCTAATTAGTTCTTGTTTAATCCTTCAGAACTCAGCTCAAT
>NW_007817253.1:0-894 GCF_000696425.1 Galeopterus variegatus | reverse complement strand
CATAAGCGGTGGTGTGCTGGAGTCAGCTCGCGCAGGCTGCAGAGAGGGTCAGCTGTGCACATCTCTTCCCAACTCTCAGTGACATCACACTGGTAGCCTGGCACTGACCACCTCCCCTTGGAATTTGGCAAACGCTGCATATCAGGTCTTTTCATTTTTATTTTTCCAGGAGAGTCTGTTTACCAGCACACACTGGTTACAAGTGTCTGATTGTGGCCTGGTCTGCCTCTAGCGGTAAGTCATTTCTGCAAATAAAATAAATATTGGTAAAAAAAAAAAAAAATAGTAAGTTTACACACAGGATACTTATACAAATCCTATGAGTGGTGCCAGGAAAAAAAATAACAAACTTTGGAAGCAGAATAAGTCCTTAGATTGGCAATTTCAATGTGATTCTGTTATCCTTGCTAGTGGGTCTGAATGTTAACATTATTTGTAAACTCCCCAGTAATGATTGCTGGCATTGCCAAATGTTTGACTATTCACTATAGGCTACAGTTCTTTGTAAATACTTTAACAAAAGAGATACAAAAAGAAGATGTGGTTGTTGTAAAAATCAGACACTGCTCTAAAATCTGAATTAGCAAGAGCAATATTGAGCAAAATCAAGACTAAGGCAAGCAGACAAAACATTTTCATGATTAAAAAAGAAAACGAGCTTCCATGAAGAAACATGTACCCTAATGCCTAACCTGAAGATGTTTGGGGCACACTCAATAATTCAACCAACATCAGTGAAGAATGGAAAAAGTTTTCTACATCTGGAATATTTGGCATAAAGCAAAGATCAAGACTATTAGATGGTGCAATTAAACTTTGTATTTTAAAAGTTCATTTTAAAAATAACTTTTAAATGTTAAATATTTGTGGTATTATCTTTCAATTTTTAAGTGG
>NW_007817252.1:0-894 GCF_000696425.1 Galeopterus variegatus | reverse complement strand
GTGGCTTCTCTGTCCTTCACTCGGCTGGGCGCTCCTGCTGTCCACGCACTGGTCATGCAGGTCTCAGCCCCTCTGTGGTGACAGCGGGCTTTGCGCCTCTTTTCAGAAGGAGCCCTGTGCGCAGCCTCCCGACCTACGACTGTGCTCTCTCCGAGTGTCCTGTCACTTCTCTTCCTTGTCAGGCTCCTTGGCAGTCCAGCTCTTAGAACTGCGTTGTGGGGAGCTTCCCATCGCTTAGGCTGTCTTTTCATAAAGATATTTACTAGGACGACATGCCCTCTCTTCTCGGAAATGTTTTAAAACCCGTCTTCCTGGTGTCCCCTGTCTGCCTGTCACTCTGTACCAAGCTTCCTCCTTGGCCCTTACAAAGGCTGGGTTGGTTTCTGTTGACTTGGGTTTGATCCTGGTTGCTCAGGAGTGAATCATACGAAAAAACCCAGCAAGATCCTGGAGAAACACGGGGTGGAGAGGAGGAGGGTACCCACCATCCTGGTTCATTTTGTCGCCCTCTTAAAGTCTAACCCATATTAGATGGACTCATTTACTTTCATGTGACAGTTGTGAAACAAAGTATGTAAAAAACAAATTACATTTTTAAAAGAAAGCTCCATTATGAAGTTCTTCCCCAGGGCATTTGCATGTAGGTCAGCACATTAAAATGCGTCACATTCCCATAATAGACTTGGGAAACGTGAATAGCCTAATAAACTTAACGTTTATTTTCCTGAGGGATTTAAGAAATATTCTTGAATCTAAGAATATTTGACTTTATTATACTCCTTAAACCCGCAAGTTTATAAGGTGGAATTTGCAATCCTGTTGCTAAATAGGACTACACAGAGAAATAAAATTGTGGTTCTAAAATCTTGATTAATAGCCTGCAAAATATTAAAG
>NW_007817251.1:0-894 GCF_000696425.1 Galeopterus variegatus | reverse complement strand
TCATAAGTTTTAAGTTGTGTACCATTCTGAGTAGCATGATAAAATCTTGCACCATTTTTCTCCATCCCACCTGGGATGTGAATCATCCCCTTGTCCATTGTATCCGTGCTGTATACACTACCACCCCATTAGTCACTTAGTAGCTGTCTAGGTTATCAGATTGACTGTCACGGCATCACAGTGCTTGTGTTCACATAACTCTTATTTCACTTAATAAAGGCCCCGTAGTGCAAGAGCAGTGATGCTGGCATATTGTTATAATTGTTTTGTTTCATTATTTGTTATTGTTGTTAATCTCTTACTGTGCCATATTTATAAATTAAACTTTTTCATAGGTATATATATATATATAGGAAAAAAATAGTATACATAAGGCATGGGGAGTCTTGGAACTTATTGCCTACAGATAAGGAGAGACTACCACAATTACTGATATGTTAGAAATGTGTGTGTCATTTTATTTTTGTTTTTGGTTTGTTCTCCATATGTTTTTGTTTCTATTTTCTCTGTCCTGTGTTTCTTTGCTTTACTTGAACATTATTTAAGAATTCCATTTTGTTTTATTTATAATGTTTTTTAGTATATTTCTTCATATAGCATTTTTAGTGGCTATTTCGGTATTTTATGTACATAATTTATCACAGTCTATGGCTATTGTCATTTTACCAGTTCAAGTGAAGTGCAGAAACCTTATCTCCCTTTAAGTTCCATTCCCTTTCTACATTTATAATACAATTGACTTAAATATTTCCTGTACATACATTTAGAACAACACCAGACAGTGTTATAATTTTTGCTTCAACCGTCGAAGGTAATTTAGAAAACTCAAGTGGTGAAGAAAAGTCTATCATATATACCTATATTTTTGCTTACCATGTCTTTTATTCCTTCCTG
>NW_007817250.1:0-894 GCF_000696425.1 Galeopterus variegatus | reverse complement strand
TTCATTGCCTTAAAATGGGGCATACTGAGACTTTCCCTATAAGCTTCCGGGGATGATTGCATTATTTGAAGAATGCAAAGTACCTGCAGGCCTTGACACAAGATTGCAATACTTTTATTTTACACTGAAAAGCTTCTAATTTAATTATAAAGACTGTATAATTTGTTGAACGCTCAATATTAGCTTCTAGTGGTTCTTTAGGCATGAGTATTTAGACCCCATTAGGGCTTATTTCAACATGTATAGGGCACCCACAGAATGCCTCATAATTACAAGATATATCTCTTTTGATATTATTGTGTCAAGTCCTCCTGAGGATACACTTACGATTTTTTTTTCCCCTTAGGCCACCTTGGCTGTGTATCCTTAGCATTCATTAAGCACTGGCTCTGACAAAGCAACATACCAGGAACTACAATTCCAAGATAAATTCAGTAAATTGAGCATGGGCCCTGCTCTCAGCACAGACATGAAGTGGAGAAGTCAGCCATAAGACAATGGTATGAGTGTTACCAGAAATGGGGCATAACTGGCCACTAGGAAACACTGGAAGTTTTCCTTCATTTTTTTGGAGAGGTCCGAAAAAATTCATGGGGAAAGTTATATTTTTGCCATATCTTGAAGCATAAGTAGACAATGAGAAAAGAAACACAATTAAGGCTGAGGCAATGGCATTCCATGTTTGCCAAGGTAAGCAGTAGTACTGGGAATTTAGGAAGAAAATTCACCAGTCTTAAGTATAGTTTGCACAGGGAATGGGAAACAGGAATGGTAAGATAGGTGGGAGCCAGATCATAATAGGCTGTGAATACCATCCTAAGGATATGGACTTTACCCCAGCCTAGGTATGGGGAGATATTGGCAGATGGCTGGAATTTCTACCCACCATCAATC
>NW_007817249.1:0-894 GCF_000696425.1 Galeopterus variegatus | reverse complement strand
AGTGTTTCCTCTCTTTCCACACAATCTCAATCCCTGTTGGATATATTCTAGCAGCAGAAGAGTGTCATTGTGTTAGGAGCAGAAACTGCAGAGGTAACTTCATTATGACAGTGCTTTCTGTTTCTCCTGTCAATCTTCTTAGTAAAAACAGCCCATGTTGGTAAGTTGTTTCAACTTCGCCAAAACCTGAAGAAGAGGCAAATAAACCTGTGAAAAGTAGGGTGAATTTCTCTAGCAATGAAGAAAGTTTCAGTCATAGCCCGCGAAGCAATCAGTTAAAGAAGAAGTGGAGACCTCCCAGTAAAGTTTACAAAGACTTACCAGTTTGCATTCACCACTGATAGACAGCAAAGGAAGCCTTAGTCGTATCTGCCACACTAGGGTCAAAGAAGTCTAAGGACTCTGTTCTGACTGTGGCTCCATAAACACTTTCAGTAGCAGCAACTTTGAGTGAACCAGAGGAAATACCTGTAGAAGCAAAGAAGAGGGTGAAGAGTGTTGGACGGACAAGCCAGCAGCAGCAGAACCAAACCCCTTCAGTATGGGCTTTCCCATAATCAGAAGCCATGGGGGGAAAACAAAATCTCACCTTGGAAATGTCTACGACCACGATGATTAAATGATGTGTTTTGAGATTGTGGTATGGCAGGGCTTTTTTTCTAAAACAATTATTTCATTATTTTTCTTTTTTTGATTGAGAAATACACTAAAAAATAAATGAGTTTGGAACTAGAGGTAATTCATGCTTTATATAAAAATTTTAAGACATTTGCTAATTTTTCAGTTTTACATGATTAGTTTTCAAATGTAATAGATAATAAGTAAATCAGAATTGGAGGTGGGGAGAGGATACTGTGGAGAGAATGGAATCAACAGAAGTAATGGAGAATCAGC
>NW_007817248.1:0-894 GCF_000696425.1 Galeopterus variegatus | reverse complement strand
AGATACTGATATGTTATTATTAACTAAGGTTCATACCGGGTTTATATTTTCTTAGTTTTTATCTAATGTCCTACTTCTGGCCCAGAATCAAGACCGGGATAACACATTACTTGTTATGTTTCTTTGGGCTCTACTTGGCTGTGAGAGTTTTTCAGACTTAACTTGGTTTTGATGACATTAACAGTTTTGAGGAGTAATGGCAAGGTATTTTTTAGGATTCTTTCTATTGGTATTTGTCTTAATTCTTTTTCATAATTATCCTGGGGCTATGGGTTTTTGGAAACAGGACCCCAGAGGTAAAGTGCCATTTGTATCACATCATACAAAGGGAATGAACTATCGATATGATTTCTTACTGTTAATGTTAATCTTGATCATTTGGCTGAGGTAGTGTGTGTAAGCTTTTTCTACTACAAAGTGACTCTTTTTCCTCTTTCTGTACTGTACTACTTAGAAGTAAATGACTATAAAAAGGCTTTTGACTATAAAGTGGGAAAAATGCTAAGATAGGAAAGAATATTAGGATATGGAAGGTACAGGGAGCTGTAGAAATGTATAGAAGGATGAGATAACATGGCCACTGGCAACTGGAAGCTGCCCCCTTAATAAATCATGCTTAACTGATATCTGAAATATGGAAATTAATTTGTCAAAAAAAGTGTGAGATGGAGGGGGAAGGATAAGTGTGCAACTACACTTCATGTTTTTAATATTCCCAGTCCTTCTTGTTTATCTAATGATCTTTGCGATTTATGGAAGTTTTATTATCTAAGGTAACCTTCAGCTCAAACTCTACCTGGATAGCTTTATATTTCAAATAATTTACATTCTGATTTTTTTATCTAAATAGAATATTTTTACCAAATGGTAGAAGATAAAAGTATAAAATGTATC
>NW_007817247.1:0-894 GCF_000696425.1 Galeopterus variegatus | reverse complement strand
GTTTGTTCCAATCTTTAAGGGTATTTTGTCCTTTTTGAAAACCTGAACTATATTTTACATGTGTGTATATTCATATTTGGATTTCCATTCATATTTATATATCTCATGCATCTAGATCTCTGAATGATTTCTGATCACACTTTAGGGCTTTTCCTTCGGGTTGTCTTAGGTCCTTGAGTGAAATTTGTCTGTAACAGGACTTTAGATTTTATCTGAAGAATTCATCTAAGTGCTATGGATTCTTGATACTCAAAGTGTGGTTAAAGGACCAGCAGCGTCGTCATCTCCTAGGACTTTGTTAGAGTTGCAGAATCTATAGCCTCACCCAGAACTTGCCAATCAGAATCTGCATTGTAAGAAGATTTCTACATGATTCATAGACACACTACTGTTTGAGAAGCTCTGTATTATAATACCAGACTCCTCCACATACATGCTAAACAAGAAACGTGAGTCTTCAAGACTTCAGGAATCCCTGGTAGATTTCAGTCTGTGAGTGGGATCCATGCTGTACTGCAACATAACTTATTTATGGACTGAACATTCTATCACTCATTCATTTTTCTTATCTCTTTCCTCTCATTCTTCCTATTCATTTTATTTTATTTTTTTATTATTTTTATTTTGTCAATATACAATGTAGTTGATTATTGTGTCCCATCACCGAAACCTCCCTCCCTCCTCCCTCTCCCCCCTCCCACCCAAGTGTGTCCCCTCCATTTTCTTGTTGTAAGAACTTCAAAAAAAATTGTGGTTGTTATATCTTCCTCTCCCCCCAACCCCGGTTTTTTTTTGTTGTTGTTGTTGTTGCTGTTGTTGTTTGTTTGTTTGTTTTTTTTTTGTGTGTGTGTGTGTGTGTATGTATGTGTGTGAATTGATTCATTCACCTTTAGC
>NW_007817246.1:0-894 GCF_000696425.1 Galeopterus variegatus | reverse complement strand
ACAGACACCAGAATAGCAACATGGTTTATACTCCAAGGGTGGTGGCAGTGGGTAATAAGTACACAAACTAACAAATGGATAAGACCATTTTTGATTCCCATGAGGGCTAGGAAGGAAATAAGCAAAGAAATACAATAGAAAGAGGCAGAGTAAGACTGTCTTTTGAAGAGTGTCAGGGAAGACCTCTCTGAGGAGGTCATAATTTAGCTAAGGCTTGAGTATGAGCATGAACTGGCCCTTCCAAGAGGGAAGGAAGAGCAGTCCAGAAAGGAGGAACAGCATAAAGGAAAGCTCTAAAGAGGTAAAGAGCTTGGCTTGTTGGAATAACTGGAAGAAAACCAACATGGCTGGGGATTGTGTGTGTGTGTAGGACAGTGCTGGGTGGTGGCCCCAAACAAGGTTGAAGAGATGACTGATAATAATGCATAACACTTCTTGAGGACTTATGGTTTGCCAGGTGCTGTTCTGAGTGCTTTGCCTGTAATACTTCCTTTAATACAGCAACTCTTATCACATCCATTTTAGAGATGGTGAAACTGAGGCACAGAATGGTTACACAGGGCCAAAATCAGGTAGGACCTAATCTACAAGGAATTTGTGGTGTCTGTTCCCTGCAACTTGTGAGATCAGAGAACTTAATTTGGGGATAGTCGCTCCTGTGCCTTCCTTTTTCTACTCTCTTCACACTTTCGGTGCCATTGCCTTCTCAACCCCCACCTTCACCCCCCAGTTCCCGTGCTGTCAGTTATACAGAGTATTAGAAAGACGTGAAAAGGGTGGAAACTGTGGAGGTGGGGGTTCTTCTGCTTGGATAACCATGCACAGCCAGCTAAGTTTTGCTAAAAATTATTCTCTTCATTTATAATATTTAATAAACATTTATTAAGTGCAGCA